>NW_012267301.1:6139463-6194120 GCF_000151885.1 Dipodomys ordii
CACACCCTCACCCTCTAGCCAAGACACACACACACACACATACACACACACACACACACACACACACACACACACACACACACACACCCTCTAGCCAAGACTCATGCTGCCCTAAGACTTGGCTTCCCCTTCCCCTTTTTCTGCCTTCCTGCCTAGCCCCTCTCCTCCCTACCCTTCCTAAGACTCCCTTTACTCCCAAAGAATGTCAGTGTCCCCAGAGTGTTTCTGTCCCACAAGATTCAGTGCATAGCACTGTAATCAGCGTGAGCCAGACTGAATATCACTAATCATCAATTCAGGATTGACCCTTCAGTGAAAAGACAACAACAAAATGTAGTTGTTATTTTTCTTAGAAGAGATGGGCTTTGGTGGATGGAGGCAGGGAGGTGTGCAAAAAAGAGAATTTCGGAAGACTTAAGAGTTTCCTTGCTGAGCTAAGCAAGTTAGGAACACACAGAGTTACTTGTCCCAAAAGCCACCTTTTCCTTCTCCTTTCACAAACAAGGAAACAAATAATTTTTTGTTGTTGTTGTTGTCAGTCATGGTGCTTGAACTCTGGGCCTGAGTGCTGTCCCTCAGCTCTTTAGCTCAAGGCATGCGCTCTACTACCACAGCACCACTTCTGGTTTTCTGGTGGTTTATTGGAGATAAGAGTCTCACGGATTTTCCTGTCTGGGCTGGCTTTGAACCGTAATCCTCAGATCTCAGCCTCCTGAGTAGCTAGGATGACAGGCGTGAGCCACCAGTGCCCAGCAAAACAAATATTTTTGAGTGATCCTTCTGTCCCCTCTTTTGCTAGAGTGTAGCACTTCCAAGAGTCAGCTTTCTTTGTCCTTGATCCTGGCCAACCCAAGGTCACCACCCGTGACTTATTTTCTTCCTTCTAGCTCTAGCTGTTTCCAAGTGAGCATTTCTTCCCAGATGTTGCATCAGCCAGGCTTGGGTGATAGATTTTTTTTTCCTTAAGGTAGATCTGACTGGCATCTCTCTCCAGGAAAGTAAGATAATATGAACCATGAAACAGCTGCTATTTTTCCTCTCAGAGTGAGGAGGAGGTGGTGGAGGCCTGATGGGGAGAGTTGTTCTCTGCGTCCCCAACCTAATTGTCTTGATTAACATGCAGCACAGCCATCACAGGTGTAGCACATAATAGCTCTATAAGGTTTTCATAGCCAGGCCAATTAAAATCTGTCATTGAGCCAAGAACTAACAGCGGA
The DNA here is from genome assembly GCF_000151885.1 of Dipodomys ordii. Classification (NCBI taxonomy): domain Eukaryota; kingdom Metazoa; phylum Chordata; class Mammalia; order Rodentia; family Heteromyidae; genus Dipodomys; species Dipodomys ordii. The sequence goes on from NW_012267301.1 coordinate 6,140,681, forward strand.
TGCATCCTAGTGCCAAAAGTCAAAATACGTTCTCTAAATAATAGTTGCTTGCATGCCGAGCACCATTTTATGGTTTTAAAGCACATTCATATGTCCTTTTACCACATTTTCTCCTCCTGCAAAAGGCCAGTGGTTTAGATGAGAAACCAAAGCTCAGAGACTGTGTGATTTTTCAGTTTAAAGGACCCTAAAGATTGTGCCAGACTGCTCAGGATAAAGTGCTGAAAGAATTGTCTCCTGTAGGTTTGGTAACAGCTAACATGATCATTTAATAGCTGACCGAATCCTATCATATTTATTAGCCCTTCCATAATAACCCTGTGAATCAGGGCTTTATCTCATCTTTATATTCCAAGAGCTCAGAAACTTTAAATGTTGGTTGAAACTCTGTCTTTTATAGTTGAGGAAGCTGTGGCTTTATGAGGTAACTTACACCATGAGTTTAAAGCATAGGGCCACCTAGGGTAGAACTACGATAGGAGTTCAGGCCAGCTGACTTTGATCCAATGTTCTTTCCCTCATTGTCTTCTCAAACTCTCTCACTCCCACTCTTCTTACTTCCTTACTTCCTCTGCCCCTTCCTCCCACACCCCTCCCCACACATTGCCCCAGTGTACTTTAGAATTGCCTCTTGTTGTCTCAGCTGATATGAGCACCTGAAGGCTTTGGGTCAGTGATTTAATTTCCCATACAACTGAGAATGAGCAGTTTATATTCTAAACTGAATATACATTTGATCCTTCGTCTCTTAATGGCCTGATCTCTACTAACTGTATGTTTGCTTCAGATACTTTGGTTGGATTACAGGCCACCCACTAGAGGCCCAGCGATGCATTTAAAATGCCTCTGTGTCTGTGAATGACCCACAAAGGTGGAGGATACATGTCTTAGCAGGCAGGGCAGGCTCAAAAGTAGATAGAGAGCCTGCCTAAAGGAAAAACAAGCTCTAAGCTACTCTCAATCAAAACCACAGACCATTTCTCGCAATAAAATGTGTTGCTCTTTGTTGCTTAGAGATGAAAAAGAGAAAGAGGAGGAGCTTCACTTGGCTCTTCTGGTGATTTTGTTTTTTGTTAAGGGTAGAGCTGAGCCCCTGAGTACAAATGATTGCCTGGCTCATGTCCCGGTCCTGAGGAACACAGGGTATGGTTCCCTGGTGACACGTGGAAGAGGGAGGGAGGAATTCCACACTCCTCCCTGTTGGAAGGGCAGCCTTTCCCACCCATTGTTCATTCTGAAAGCTCGCTTCAATCCCACCCAGAGAGTTCTCGGAGGAGGAGGAGAGAGAATGAATTCTGAGTTTTCCATAGCACTGGAATCTAAGGGACAGCTCCCTTTAAAAGCCAAAGAGGAAAGTGTCCTCAAGAGCAAACAGTGCCCATTGCTTCTTACCTTTTGTGTCTGCTCTTCCTGCATCCTGAAATACGAATGCAACTGAAATAGCCCAGTGATTGTTTAATACAAATAACTCCCTTTATTTAAAAAAATCAAAAATTAAAAGTGGAAGGAAATGGAGGAATAGCCTGTGTTTCATTTTAGCTTAGATTTTTAACTTTATTGTGAAAAGGGAGGAACAGATACCTATTTTTTTTTTTGCAGGTATGTTTTTCTAAGCCAACATGGTCGATTGTCTATAGTTAATTTTTTTGCCACTTATAAAGTGATCTTCAGGCCCGGTATGAATAAATCTACACTCAGCAGAGCTTAATGCAGCTGAATTGATTTCTGCCTGCTAACCTGTAGTTCTCTCTCAGTGGGGAGAATCAATAAGGTCAGCTGGGCCCACTTTTGCACGTTGTCAGTCCTGGCTTTAATCTTGGTAATCCTGCCTCTAAACCACTCGCTGTGAAGGCTCATTGATTGGCAGCAATATTTGCTCAATGACTTTGTGGTCATCATATTTGGGGCATATTTTAACTTATGACTTGGCTTATTGCTTCCTTCTCCTTTCGCCTTTCTGGTCTAGGGATTGTTTGCTTCCTTTACTGCAAAAAAGCCTATTGGAAGGAAGCCTGGGGAAAACCAGGTTGGCAGGGAGGGGGATCTAAATAAATTTTAAATAGAAACCTGAATGGTAAATGACACTTGCAATTATTTTTCAGTCTTGAATTAGCATTCATTGGTAATAAGAGGTCCATTGTGATATTTCCCTACATGCATACAGTCCACTTTGATCAAATTTACCCCCTCCGCCATATTCCCATTCCTCTCCTCTCATTATGCTGCATTCATATGTATGTATGTGTTGTACATTTGTGTGAACATACATGTGTGTAGACATACATATATGTAGCCATACAGAGAGTATATACACGTGTGTATGCATTCATGCACACATGTGTATACACATGCATATGTATATATAGAAAGAAATAGATCTTAAAACTGGATACAGGTTGACCTAATGTAACAATGAGATGTGCAAAACACTATGTTGAAAACAAACTTTACAACTTCTGTTGGGTGGGGGGACGGTGTAGTTGTGGAGGAGGGAGGGAAGGGATATAATCCTCTGTACAGCATTTTTACAATAAAAAAGTACAAAAAAAGAGAAAAGCCTCAAAACTTCTTCACTTAAAAAAATCAAGCATAATAGAGCTATGGAATTGCATTAAAATTGTGGCAGGGGGGGCTGGGAAGGTGGCTCAGTGGTAGAGTGCTTGCCTTGCATGCATGAGGCCCTGGGTTCGATTCCTCAGCACCATATAAGCAGGAAAAAAAAGCCAGAAGTGGTGCTGTGGCTCAAGTGGTAGAGCGCTAGCCTTGAGCTGAAGAGCTGAGGGACAGCGCCCATACCCAGAGTTCAGGCCCACGACCAGACCCCCCAAAAAAAATTGTGGCAGAGGATTACATACCATTTTAGTCCAGAAATAAACATTGAAAAATGCTATAATATTAATATTAGTAAATCAGGATCAAGGAATATTAAAATGAGTTCCCTCTCTTTTATATGTACAAGAGCCATCTCACCTTTTGTTTTTTTTCTTGCCAGGTGTTAGTGGATCATGCCTGTAATCCTAGCTTCTTCAGAGGCAGAGATGCAGAGAATCACAGTTTGAGGCTAGCCTAGGCTAAAAGTTTGTGTGACCCATCTCCCAACCAGTAACTAGGAGTAGTGGTGCATTCCTGTCACCTCAGCTCTGTCAGGAAGTATGAAACTGCCCTCTAGGTACTGGCCTGAGCAAAAGAGCAAGACCCAATCCACAAATAAACAGTGCCCCAGAGGGCTGAAGGGATGCTCCACGGTAGAAAGACTGCCTAGAAAATATGATACCCTTAGTTCAAAACCCCAGTAATGCCGAGAAAAAAAAAAGCTAACTTTTCCTCCGCTTGGAAAGAGTGTCTAGTATGTTTAACAGTTGGGGAGAGTCCTGAATGTGATGTTTCCTTTCACCTAATAGGATAGTTTTATACATATTGGCAAAGTCATATATGCAAATACTCATGACCCAAGTCCTTTCAGATAGCAAAATGTTTGCCATAGAACCTGGTTCATGTTACCATATTTGTTTGCTAGCACTTATGAGTGGCTTAAAGAACAGACATTTTTCATCTCATAGTTCTGCACAAGAAATGGAAGATCAGGTGTCTGCTGAGTTGCTAGGTCTTGCAGTCTGTGACAGAGATGTGTCCTCTCTCTCTCTCTCTCTCTCCTCTCTCTCGCTTCTGGTGGTTGGCTGGCATTTCTTGTCTTGGAATAGCATCAGCCCTCTGTGTTTTATGATCACTTGGCATCCGTCCTTTGTGCATGCTTATGTCTTTGTCCGAATTTCTTATTTTTATGAAGACACTGGATTTTAGGACCCAGCCTCAGGATCTAATAATGACTTCTGCAATGACTCTGTTTCCAAATTGGATTCCATTCTGAGATACTGAGGATCAGGCTATTAACCATAAGTTCAGGGAGAATGCATTTAACTCCTATTAATTGCTGTCATTTACTACCAGGTTTTCACTATAAATCTGTTTTATCCTGCACATTAATATTTTGCAAAGTAAAACAAAAGAGAAACGAAGAAATTAGAATACCATTGCATAGGGTGAATATCAAGTAACACTAGCTGGAAAGTTAGGCTACATGTCCATGCCATTGAGACAAGAATGGTCCAGGCAGAGACAAGAGTAAATGGCCAGTACAACCTAGAGAGACAGCAAGCAAAATTAACGAGTCACCAGTCACACCCAAAGCCACCCAGAGGTTTGTTATCTCTCGTCCTGAAGATACTGGTACCTCCTACACAAGCAAGCAGGCAAGCAGTAGCTTGCCCAACCTCACCAGATGGCATGAAGTCCTCTGTGCCATTGGCATCACGCACATTTTTAGATTTACTAAAACTCCCTTGAACAAAATAAATGCCCTTTGGAGCAATAGAGTCCCTAATCTTAACTGTTTTCCTCCAGTAGCACAGCCAAGCCCTGTGGGTTACTGTTGAGATGGTTAGCCAGTAATTCTTCAAAATGGCTTCCTTCTGACTACAGGCACAACATTATCCTTTGTAAGAATGTGAATGGTTGATTCCTCTGGAGCCCATTACATAGACAGATTGGCCCTGGAGATAATTACAAGAAGATAGTCTAATGGGCCCGATTAAGGAAATTCTATTGCCTCAGTGAAGAATCACCAGTGAGGTGTAGACCCAACTACATCTGCCTTCACACAAACAGCAGTATCTTACCTAGAAACAGCATCCGCTCTGCCTGTTTATGTTGGGAAACTCGGCTGATCTGCCAAAAGTGTGAATGTTGACCAAGAATATTTTTTACTCTACAATCCCCCAAAATGAATTTAGGACAGCATAAAAGGTATACCAAAGAGAACATGATAGAATAAATGAACAGCTAGCTGACCCCAAATCCTGGACTTGGCAATCTTGAAACCCAGCTTCTCAGCACAGACTAGAATGGCAGCTTTGGCAAACCTGATCATGGTGACCCAGCCCTTTATCTGTGACATGATCCTCAGAGATTTGAGCGTTGTATACCACCTCCTGAGAAAGGCAGCCCCTCATGGTTATTACCCCTTGCTCTTGGTTCTAGCCTGCCCTCTAGAGGGGAAAGAGTGGGACACCTCCTTGAGTGTCTAAGAGAAAGAAAGTATCCCTACTGCAGAGGTGCACTGAGAGGTGTCTTCCACTCCCAGGAAGGTGTATGGATAGATATACAGTGCCACCATCATAACTCATACCAGCAACCTTCTTTTGTTATTAACACCTCCAACTTCAAATTATAAGTATACTTTGTTTTTCTGAGGGTTTCACTAGGTAGACCAGCTTGGCCTTGAACTTGTGTTCCTCCTACTTCTACTTTCCGAGGGCTAGAATTCCAGGCGTAATGCCACTAAATCCAGTACAGGTGCATTTCAAGTGTATAAAACATGTTCTAGGAGGTCATAAAGTCAGTTTCATTACTATACAATACTGTGTTAAGCTCACTTCTGTCTCCTTTTACTGTCCAAGGTGGGTACACATCTGGGAAAGAAAGGATGCTTGCTAGGTTTGAGCCTTCCTTCTGGCATCTGTAATGTTTTTATCAATGAGATATTTTCCAAATTTCTATGGTGAGGCATGCAAGATTCCCAGGTCCCCTTATTTAGTCGGATTCAGAACTGGGGTAGGACCCACAAATCTGTATTTGTTATGTATACCATTGTTGACCATGAGCTATTTACATGGTCTGTGATCTGTTCCCTCCTATGATCTCATTTCTGGTAGAATATGATTTTTTGCTTTATTATTCCATTGTTTCGTCAGAATAGAATATTTTCCATTTTAGTTGTCTCTATCAAGCAAAACATATTCTTTATGAGAAAGACCAGACATTATAAATAAAACCTCATTAATTTTCCAGTATTGACAGAATTACCACAAATAGTTAAATGTTGATCAATTAAAATCTTTTAATTTTCTGTGTATGTAATCTCAGTTACAGATAATACTTTAACTTGACAGATTCATATTCATGAGAAACAAAGGAAGGGAAATTACTACTACTACCAGAACTTTTTTTTTCAAGAGATTAATAATTTCCTTTCCTTAAGTCCTGCTTGTCTCCAGGCTCTTTATTTTTTATATTTTTTAATTGTAAAACTAGTAAAAACAGAGGGGTTACAGTTACATGAGTAAGGTAATGAGCATATTTCCTAAGGAGCATTTTCCTATGGAGCATTGTCACCTCCTCCTTTGATTTTCCCTACCATCCCCTCCCTCCCCATCTCTCCAACTCCTCCCCCCCCCAAGTTGTAAAGTTCATTTTCAACATAGTGTCTTGTACATCTCATTGTTACAATGGGTCAACCTGTATCCCTATTTAAGCATCTTGTTTTTTCCCTTCCCCTCTCCAGGCTCTTTATAAGAATGGCCTCTGTTGATTGTTCTTTGAAATGCCTACTTGTCCTTGACACCTCTATTCTATACTTTTGTACATCTACTCCAAGTACTTCTTAAGGACTAGGTTGCTATCAACCATCTCCACAATGTTTTCCTTGTAAACATCATTGTGTTTGTTTTATGTCTCTGTGACAGATACTTGGGAGAAACAGTTTAAAATGAGAACCTATTTAGCTCTTGGTTTCTTAAGTTTCAGTTCATTGTCACATTGGTTCCATTGTTGAAGCCCAGCATCATGGTAGAAGGGTACGGTGGAGCAGAACTGCTCACTTCATGGTACTTCATGGTGGCCAAGAAGCATGGGAGGCAGGAGGAGGGATCAGGGACAAGATATCACCCTCAAAGGCAGGTCCCCAGTCACCTGTTTCCTCTGGCTAGGCTCCACCTCCTAAAGTTTCTGCTACCTCCCAAAATAGCACCACCAGCTGGGAATCAACCCTTCAACACCAGGACCCGGGGGAGAGATTTCACACTCAAGCCACAACAATCATTTCTCCCATTCTTTTTTTTTTTTAACTCCTCCTGTATCTTCACTTGGAAAAATTTATCATGTGCCTGTTCTTTTTTCTACTTTTGATATGACCTTTCTTTGAGTATTTTACCCCTGGGTAACCTTCTCTACTTTAGGCATCTAAAACCACTTTCCCAAGTATTCTCATGTATGCAGTCTTTGTCATCATAGAAATCTTAATGCCACTTTGAAAATCTAATGAAGGAGACTTACCCCCCTTCATCTTCAAAATGCTGCACACATTTCTACTCAGATTTGGCTGTAATTTCAGGAGGTGCAAGGAATCTAGGTTAAGGGCATCCTCAGCAGACTGAGTCCTCTCCACTTACCCAATGTTTCCCATGGACAGTATTCAACAAAGCCAGTAATTGAAGGGCTGAGGGAGGATATGGCTCAAGGGATAAAGCACCTGTCTGACAAGTATGATGTCCTACGTTGAAATACTTTTATCACCAAATAGAAGCCATAATTGTGGTGCATCACTTCTGCAGTAGATACTATATATTGGTGCACTGGGGATATGAAGACTTACTATATATATATTAAGGTTCTCAGGATAGTAGTAGATATAGAAAAATACTAACCATATCATAGAATTAGTACTATCATAAGAGAATGAAAGTGGCAGGTATGAAAGAGTATGATTTCTAACATACAACATACCTGATCCAAATCCTGCCCATGCAATCTTCCTAAGTAACCTTCTATTCAATCCATAACAAGGTCTTCCTTAGTAGCTCTGGATAGCCTCAAATTCACTATATTCCTTCCTCAACTTCCCAAGTGCTGAAATGACAGACATGTATCACTGCCTCAGCAAGTTTTGTTTCTGTAGTGCTGAGGCTCAAACCTAGGAACTTGTACATGCTAGGCAAATGCCCTACCACTGAGCCACATCCCTGGCCCTATGCTAAGTGCTGAAAAGGTGATTTTTTTTCTATAATTTTTAGAGCCTCTCAATCACTAGCTTCACTTTCTTCATCTGTGTTGTGAGGCCAGCAATGTTTTCTGGGAAAGCTCCTGGGAAGACAAGGTATGATATGCATGAAAGTACCTTGTACAAATCTTGGCATCAGGTAGCACTCCACAAATGCCACTAGAAGGTACAGCTCATAAAAATCTAGTTCACACACTCATGTAGCTAAAGCTTATTGTCTACTAGCTCTTGAGCACTTGAGATCTGGCTATTCCAAACTGAGCTATGCTGTGCATATCAAATACATGCAAGGATCTAAACATTTAATAGGAGAAAGACTCGATCACTCTTAAATGTTTATTGCATGTTGAAATGATAACATTTCCAATACATTTTGTTCAAATATATTATTTTACCCATTATTCTTTAAATGTTAATATGAGAAATTTTAAAATTATACACATAACTTCCATTACCTCTTCTGCACAGTGCTGGATTAGGGAACCTAAGGAAGTTATTGCTTCTCAAATGAACCAGTTGGAGATGTCTAAAATGACCCAGAAGTTTATACCACAAGGTGGCAACTGAGCAAGGGTGAAAAGACACAAAGTCGTAGTGCTGGTTTCATTCCCTGATGGTGATGCCTATTGTAGATTGCAGATTATGTCAGAGCCAAAACACAGAGCTAGGTCATTCGGGAAATGTGCCTTGGGGTACATTTCAGGGGGGGGTGGAAGCATTGGGAAGCAAAGGGCCACAGGCACATAGGAGGTGGATGTTAGCCTCATTCCTGTGTGTCCTTGGCAAGTTACTGCATCTCTCTAAGATTCAATTTACTTGTTCATAAAATAATGGTGGTAACAGAAACCATGTTGCACTGTGGAAATACTGAGCTGTCCCTTCCGGTCACCCCTCCAGCTGTTTGATGTACTGATATCCTCTCTGCTCCAGAACAATGCTTGGCACATAGCTGGTGTTTGAGAAATATTTGTTGAATGAATGAAACCATTCACCAACATATCAAGCAACAGATGATGATTAAAATCCTTGAGATTCCGGTGCTCTCAGGTTAGATCCTGACTCTGTCTGTACTCTAGGCCATGTCTCCAGAGGTAGATGCGAGTCCTGTATGAAGAGTCCCAGCCGCAAACAATGGGCCATCGGATGACTAAGTTGTCTCTTATTATGACATGTGTTCCTCAGCATCAGCTCCACCCCCAGATCTCCCAATGGCTGCAGAAGCCCCATCCAGGAGTTTGTGTTCCCTAATCCTTGACGGGTTCCATTACTCCCAACGGTGATCATTTTTCCCCCCACCCAATTTAATAGTATAAAGCCTACCATGATTTAAAATCTTCTTTTGCAGCAGCTAATCGAACCTTACTGAATTTATTAGCTCTTCCTATTTGCTCTAAGCCCAACAGAGGCATCTGGGATTATTATGTAATAACTTAGGCTCATTTCTGGTCAGTATATACCCTTCCTTTTCATTCAGCAAATCCTCCCAGTCTTCTCTTTGTTTGCAAGGGGTGGGCAGAAGAGCTGGAAAGGTTGCAGTGGGGACATTTGGCAAGAGGAGAGTGTTTGCTAAGAGTTATTATCCCACACTTATCAGTATTAAACTGGATTTCAAATCTCATAGCCTAGGCTTTAAATGATGTAAATCCTTCTTCATTTGGCAGCCTGCTTCCCCCCTCCCCCGCAACCGCCATTATTTATTGCACTACCCAATTTATTTTTGTCATTGTGCTTGTGGGCCTGGCATGCACGGTCTTCAAAACCCAGTGACTTATCTAAATAATAAAATGATGGAGGCTCCTATATATTAACCCTGGTCCTTTACTCCTCCTAGGAAATGTCACCCTCAGCTTCCTTCAGAGCCCAGGAAGTTAATGCCACCTGCAGGCAGAGACCGAGGTGGTCAGACCAGTGACCCAATATATGAGAGGCATTTCACCAACCCTTTCCAAACATGATAAGAGTTTGCCTCACATCTGCCCCCTTGAGACTGGTGATGATCTCAGCCTGATCTGCAGCTAAGGAAACTGAGACATGCTAAAACTTAGTCTTGCTAGGACAGGGCAGGTAGGAGAAGCAGAAGGAGAATATGTCTGGATATGACCAACAGCGTACCAACAGTGTAATGCTAGCAGTATAGAACTTGACCTTGTCATAAAATAACCTAGTCATCAATTTCAGTTCATTAGCCTACTAGCTGTGGGATGGTGGGAATTTAACCCATCTATGCATTAGTTTCTTAATCTTTAAAGTGGGGATAGTAAAGGACATCAGTAATTGTAAAGACTGAATGAGATATTTGTACACAGGGCATGTGATACCATCTCTCCACCTGTGAAAGCAGGTAATGATGGTAGTTACTTGAGTTTTATAACAGTCCTCTGAGATGATATGAAAAGTGGTTGAAGCAGTTCCAGAGGAGGCCTGAGGGAATAGCTGAAGTGGTAAAGTGACTACCTAGGTATGTGTAGGAACTGGGGTTTGATCCCCGGCTCTGCAAGCAACAAGCAAGCGAGCAAACAGTGTCTGGAAATGCTCATAAACACAACTGGTTCTTACTGCTGCTACTACAGTCACTACCAATACTGTCTGGATCACCGCCAGTATGACCTCTGTTATTAGTGTCATGATCCAATTAAAATTCAATGTGGACTATCAGTACCAGCAAGTTTTGAAGGACTTGAAGCACAAGGCCTCTGGCAAGCAGAACTCATCAATAATAGTAATTATAGCACATATTCATGAATAAATGTGCATGCATGTGCCTCAGATCTAGTCTCACTTTAGAAAGAACAGCCCAAATATGGAAATTCAGTATACTGTTGTTTTCTCTCTCTTGCCAAGTACACTTTTCCCACAGTTTTTAGTCCATTTTAATTGTGCAGAGGGATTTTCATTGTGATATTTGCATGCATGCATACAGTATACATTGATCCAGTTTTCTCCCTCATTCCAATTCTCCCCCTTGTTTCAACAAGTCTCATTGCATTTTCGTACATGTATATTAGTACTTCAGTTATATCCCCCCTTCCTTACCCTCTCCCATTCACCCTCCCCTCTCTCTTTGGCACTTCCCTCCTAACAGTGCCAATTTTCCTTGTCATTAGTTTAGTATCTATTAATTGTACAAAGGAGTTACACTGTGGGGTATATGTGTAAACATGCATGTCGATTTTGATTGAGCCAAATGCTTAAGTTTGTAGGTAGCTCTTATATATTTATTTAGAATTAATTTTGGACTCATTCAAATTAGAGATCTTCTTTACTTAAAATATGGGTTATGGATAGTTATATCCTTGGCCATATGCTAAATTGAAGTCTTCCTCCAATTCCATGACTTGCAAAATACTCTGTTGATGTTAGCCTCCAGTAATCTTCAGCAATCCCATCAATGCCATTGGGTTATGGTCTCATAAATCAGGTAATGAGTACATTTATTTTGGGGCAATGTCACCCCTTCCTTCACTTATCCCATGTGTAAATGTGACCCCATGTTGCTTTGTCACATGTGTTGAGTGTGTAGCTTGACTGGTACAAGTGGAATATGCATCGCCAGGTGATGGGAACATCTCTTCCAGTGATGGTAAGAGTTCACAAAAGTCTGCATTTATCCTGCAGTCTTGGACTCCATCTGCATCCAAGTTCAAGGTTGAGTTTGTAAGGGTAGAGTGAGTATGTCAATAATTCATGAGAGTGGGTGATATTGCTTCCAATGGAACTTCTCTCTCTTGAAGCGGTGATGGAACAAGATTCGTGTTAGAATCTATTACTCAGCTGTGTGCTCATAAGCAAGTGATTGATGCTTTTAAGCCTAGAGTTGCTGGCTCCAAACTGTATAGAAGTAGAGAATATATACAGTCTCAGTAAAGAAGTGCACAATCTTCAAGTCTGTGGTCACACTTTGCATGTTTGTAGATTGGCTGAGAGACTGCCTTGAGAGTCTTTAGCCCAGTTCCTGACACAAAGTGTTGACTCAGTTCTTAGCTAATAGTTATTTCTTCTTTTATTGGTTTGCATATTCCTAAATGTCTTGCATTGGCATATTTTACTGATGTTCTGTACATGTTGGTGATTATAGTGTGATTGTAACAATCTTATTCATGCTATTGTTTATGGTAATGATAAATCTTACCTTTGTTGTTTTATACAGCCTTTTATGTTTCCTGTTAGACTTCTATAGCGTTGTCCTTCATTCTTAATTTCAAGGCCATCTAGATTGTGCTTTCTTTCTATTTCTGTCTATCCTCCCTTTCCATCAACTGCCACTTGGCTTTCTCTTGCTCTGTGGGGAAATGATGGTTTCTGTGTGTTGAGAGCTGGAAGCCTGAGGCTCCAGGCAGAATATTATCATCTAGCAGTGCTGTCACACTTCTATTCAAGAGGACTTCGCAAATATATTTTAGGATCTCGTGTTTGTTAGGAATAGTTATTTCCCCTCCTGTGGTCAAAAAGGCATGGTTGAAATTCTTACATACCTCCTATGCTATGGCTTTCTTTTGACCTTGCAACCTCACTGAGCAACAGAGTAAACGAATCAGTGATGGTTTCTGACCTCTTACTCCCTCTTCTCTCTCTCCCCTCCCCCTTCCCTCTCCCCTCTCTTTTTCCTCTCTCCATTTTGTCCTCTCTTTCCTCTCCTTCCCTCTCCCCTATCTTTTCCTTTTCTCCCTTCTGTCCTCTCTTTCCTCTCTCTCCCCTCTCCTCTGTCCTCTCTCTCTCTCAATATATATATAGAAATAGATAGATAGATAGATCACACATATATGTCTTACACACACACACACACACAAATGAGTCTGTATCAGGGGCTTTTCGAGGAGACTTGGGGAAGGGGAATAACAAAATGCTGAAACAAGGTCACAGGATGACCCATTACAACAATGAGACTCACAAAACACTATGTTGGAAATGAACTTTACAATTTTGTGGGAGGGGGGAGAGGAGGAGGTAGGGGAGGGAAGGGATAGTAGGAGAAAAACAAAGGAGGGGGTAACAATGCCCAACAAGAAATGTACTCACTACTGATGTAACTGTAACCTCTCTGTACAGCATCTTTACAAGAAAATAAAATCGAAAAAAAAATAGCCCTGACATCTATCAACAGTCTTCACAAAAGGTTATTTTCAAATGACAAATAAGTAAAAGAGCATTCTTAGACTTTAATTTCATCATTACGTCACTGGGAGATGTTGATGGCTCTAACTTTGGGATCCAAAAAAGAAGAGCTATAGCCAGCAATCTAGCTAGAAAAATTAGTTTGGCCCCATTGAAAGATGATAAAATTCTCAGAGGAAAATAAAAAAAACATATTCTGGACCTACCTCAATTTCTTAGTAGGCGTGTGTGATTATTCTGCTCCCCTCCTTCCCTTCTCCACACTGGATGCCTGGCATTGTGCGAGCTCCTCTACTCCCCCGATTCCACCTCATCCTCACCCTACTTCATGAAGTGGGGAGATTTTCCTCTGTGTTTTCCAGAGGAAAGAATAGAAAACAAGGTGACTGACTCTCCTCCTACTTGACAACCAATAAGTAGCAGATCATGTTTTGATGCCCAAATCCATCTGACCTCAGACGAGAGCTCTCATTTAACTCAGTTGAACTTTGGGAAGTAAAGAAACTTGAAGAATGAGAGGAGAATATATTGGAATGTGAGTTGGCTTTCTGTGCTATTGAAGATGCTAATGACTTCATAATAGATATAGCACAGTGTAGTTCAAGTCTCTGGCAAAATCACTTTGTTTTTCTGACCTGAAATATAAACGGCAACAGAGATCATCAGAATGATTGTCCCTGACGCAAGTTCCATTCCTGGGACTGTGCCAAACATCAGTCCCCAAAGGACTTGTGGATTTGGCAGACATTATAGATGTTGGTAACTGGCAATCACTGTACATAAATATACCTGAAATGCCTACATTTGCACTTTCATGCATGCTGGCTTACTTAGAGAGCCACCTGCCATCAGAGATTGTCTTGGTGCATAGATTATTTTATTTATGGGAAGATTAACAAAATGTGATTGTTGGATGGGCTCACGAAGAGCAGCTTTGGAAAGGAGCCACCTCTACTTTGTGTTTTTTCCTGGGAGATCACACCTCAGCCATGCTGGTAGCTTGTCTTCCTCCTCATCCCTGAAGCCTCAAAGAGTTCATCTGCATCTTCTGAAATGCAGAGTGTCTCTAGCTAAAGAGTCTGGTCAGATTCCCTAGGGCTCCTTAGGCTAACCTGAACACCTTACTTTTTAATGAGATATATAATCTTTTCAAGCATTGCTGTGTAATGGGAAGGGCATTTGAGTACAATATTAACCCAAAGGCTATGGGGTCCACAGGCTCTCTGAAATAGGCTAATTCCTTGACCCTGGGTAGATAAAGGATATAGTTGTTGAGCTCCACTCTATTCTAGAAGAAGAAAAATAAGCATACTTGTTCCATGCTTAATGAGTGATAAATTCTCTTCCGAGTAAATACGGGGAAAGGAGTTGATGTGAGAGTATTCCATTTGTAGGAGTCACACAGGGAGAGGGTAATGCTGGAGATGAGTCTTTGTGTTCCCCTTACTAATTCGGAACACTAACAGACTTCACTGTCTACATTCACATGTCTTTCTTCCTGCCCTATTCTCCTTTTGTTATGTACCCATTGCATCTAAAAAGGTGCTCGTTCGTTTATAATAAAATTATAAAAATTCTGTTATGATTTACATTTAAATGAACGTTTATAATTTAACATTTTAACTGCCTTTTCTTTTTTGTTATTGCTGGCATGTGGGTTTGAATTCAGAGTCTCACTCTCATTTAACTTGTTTATTTTGCTGGCACCCTACCACCTAAACCACAGCTCTAGCCCAGCTTTTTGGCTGGTTAATTGAAGATGGAGTCTCTCAGACTTTTCTGCCTGGGCTGGTTTCATATGTTGATTCTCGGTATCACAGCCCCTGTGTTCCTAGGATTATAGGCATGAGCCATCTGCACCTGGCTTTATAAAAATTCATTGCCAGAACACTGAACTTCATCCAGATACAGAAAGACAAATTCTGCATGAACTTACTTATATGAGGGCATCCATCTGAAAACAGTCAAACTCATAGAAAGGGTTCCGAAGGGATTGGAATAAGGCGAGAGTCTTGGGAAATGTTATTCAGAGTCTTAGACAAGGGGAATAAATTTTGGAGATGAATTTCACAGGTCAGTTATAGATAAATGAAACTGTATTATATCAAAATTGCAAAGAGTAGATGTTAAATGTTCTCATAGAAAAAAAGATATGTAAAATGGTGGATGTATTGATTTGATTATTCTATAATAAATGTCACTATATGTAATTATGATTTATCAATTAAAATTTTAAAAATTAACTCTCAAAAAAACACTTTATTCTCATAGTCCTTTTCTTTAAACTTTAATAGATTTCCTCCTCCCTGTGTTTTTTATTTCTTTCATTTTTTTCTTTTGGTGGTACGGGGGGGTTGAACTCAGAGCTCTGCCCTTGCTAAGGAGGTTCACTGTACTTTGATCCATGCTCCCATCCTATTTTGCTTTAGTTATTTTTGGGACAGAGTTTTACTAGCATTTTTGCTTGAGCTTGTCTTGAACTATGATCTTCTCAGTCTACATCCTAAGTAGTTAACATTATACTTGACTATCTTCTTCTTTTTTTTTTTTGGTTGCTTGTTTTCTTTGTTTTTGGTGTGTGTGTGTGTGTGTGTGTGTGTGTGTGTGTGTGTTTACATGTATATGTGCACATTTCAGTCCTGAGGTTTAAATTCAGGGCCTGCGAACCATCTCCAAGCTGCTTTTGCTCAAGGCTAATGCTCTACCACTTGAGCCACAGCTCTACTTGGGTCATTTTTCAGTAGTTTGTTGGAGTTAAGAGTCTCAAGAACTTTCCTGCCTGAGTTGGGCTTTGAACCTTAATCCTCAGATCTCAACCTCCTGAGTAGCTAGGATTACAGATGTGAACCACTGGTGCCCAGCTGTTTGTTTTTAATGTGGATATTGGACATGGCTGAGAAGACTCACTCTTTGGAATGAGAAGTGTCTCTAAGTGTATCTGTTTTGGAAATGGTATATAGCTGATCAATTTTTAGTTGCCTACACAATGATTTAGAAGATGAAATTACAAAAGAACCCTTTTGTCAAACCACCCTAAGGAGGTGATGCAGACCATATTCCGACATCCCCCAGTTTTTCCTCTTTACACAAACATGAACCCCAAAAAGTCCTGTTGCAGTATACATCCTAGCCACTCAGACATAGGCACAGAATTGTCTTTCACTTTGGAATCTATAGCCCCGTGTCTCATGATACGGCCCAGAGGCATTTTGTGAGCATCGTGACATTTGGGGACTTTGTACAGTAAAGGAGACTTGAGGAATGCTGTGCAGTCTTTTTCAGCTCATATCCCCAAGAACCAGAGATTCTGTTGTACAGCTGTTAAGATTTGACTCAAGGCTCAGACTATGAGGATTTGAATCTTAGCCTCACACTAACTGGTTTTAGGATGGTTAGACGTGTTGCCTAGCCTCTCTAAAGTCCCAGTTTCTTTGTACATCCAATGAGAAATAACAGCTCTACACATACATTTGTGATGAGGAAGAAGTAGGTGTTCTTATACCTAAGAATTTTAACAGGTCGTGCAATAAATATTAGTTGTTGCCACTACGGTTTCTAATCAGAGGTGTGGGTGTGCATGCTTACTCAGCCCTGCCTTTCTTTTGCATGAACCCAGAAGAATCGTCCTAGACTGTAACCTTCCTGGGGTTAGTAATTTTTCCCCTTCCTGGTAGTCCTTAAGTCAGTAATACCTTGTTTCGCATAGATGCTAAATGTTCATTGGTTGGCTCAGTGCAGCTAAAATCCCAATTTTCCTCTTGGTTACTTGGAGGTGACTTGACTTTAAGCCATGTGGGCTGATGTGTAGTGGTGGAGGAGGAGCCTTCCCTGCATGGTACCTACTCATTGTCCTTCCTGTCATGCGCAGATGCTTCGCTTTAACCCCTTTTTACTGTCAAGATAGGAAGACTAAGACCCAGGGTGGGAGAGACCAGAAAGATCAGAAGCTGTTGCTGAGGTGTGAATGTTTCTAACTTAAATCACCTCCCCTCTCCAACCAACCTAGCTACCCATTGGCAGTTAGTTTTTTGTTTGTTTGTTTGTTTTATTGTGAAAATACTGTACAGAGGGGTTACAATTACATGGGCAAGGTAATGAGTGCATTTCTTATCAAGCATTGTTGCCTTCTCCTTTGTTTCCCCTTCCCATCCCTTCCCATCTTCCTTCCCCACCCCCCTGCCCCCCTCACCCTCCCACCCCACCCCATGCCAAAATTGTAGTAAGCCAGGCCCAAAGAAACATAAGTCCCATGGTTTCCCTTATTTGCAATAATTAGTATATGTCTGAAACAAGCAGAAATGGTCAGATAAGTTGATGTTAAGCAAAATGAACCCCAAGATAAGGACTCAAATGTTTTTTCTTGTGATTTTTTCTAACATATTTATAAGATATTTCTTATATTTCACTGTATTTGATATTGGTATAATTTGTGAAGGGGAAGGGAAGAAACAAATTGTTTAAATAGAGATACAGGTTGACCCATTGCAACAATGAGATGTACAAGATGTTATGTCCAAAATGAATTAGTTTTCCTGTTATAATCTGTTCCTATGAGCTGTGCTCAATACAGGGCTGCAGCAATGAACAGGTCCAAATCAGACCTGCCCTTGAAAGTCAAGTGTAGAAAATGAGAACATGAGAAGTGGTTTCTAGGTACAGAGCTATAAGTTCTGCTTATGGGAAATTCAGGTGCTACAAAAGACCAGTCTCCAGATTTGACAGAAAGGGGAACTGTTCATAAGAAAATATAGAGTAGATATCGTGGGCTTGGAGATTTCCTTGTCCCTTTCCATATTTTCTGTGTTGAACAGAGGATAGCTTATGCAGAGGGCATTTCTTGTAACTTGGTGTTTTATGGTACCTTTACCATCTTTCTCCTATGGAAGCAGTAAGATAATTTCCTACTAGAGCAGCCTCTCTGATGCTTTTCGATGCATGCATACATTTCCTGGCTTCTAGAAACCTGCATCCATTTTCCTATAGCTGGTTATTTTTTTCTGAAATACTCCCCACCCCCAATTCTGATAGTGTGGTGGCAGAAAGATATCGTTTCTTCATGCTGTGTTTTTACTTTCCATTTTCTGATAAAACTGTATCACTGCAGAGGAAACCAAATCTAATCTTCAATATATTTAGCATGAAAGCAATAAGAAGCATTAATTCACTCCAGAAAGAGCGAAATGCAGTTGGGTACTCAAAGAAAGAATCACCATGGAAACTGTTTTCTTGAGATTCTGAACTCTCCAGGCTGCAAGCATGACTAAGTGAAGAAAGGAGGGCGAACAGAAGAGAAGAAATACCTTGCCCTTTCTGTTGTCACTACAAATGCTGCCGAAGGATAGCTATGAATTATTAATTGCATGAATAGAAGTGTATATGAATTAGAATTATTAAGCTGTTTTCTTGTAAATGAACATGGAAGAACACACTGAGAACTTGTTCCTCAGAGTTCACCTTCCCTGACTGTCAAAATCCTGTCAAGCAAAGAGCTATCCTAAGGTCAAAAGTTTGTAGGAATTAGGATGATTAAAGAACGATCTAAGAACTAAAGTAGAAGGCTCTTGCAAGTCTCAGATACACTTGCCTTTGTGTACCGTTCCATGGTAACTAGGGGTTCTGAATTTTTTTCAAAGACATTAAATATGTGAAGATCAGAGGCCAGCTCTTGCCTTTGGGACTGTGTTAATGGGAAGTGATGGAATTTCCCTAAGGAATGTCTTAGAATTAATTTTACTCTGTGTTTACGTGCACATGGATATAGCTCACATGGAATCTATACCTCTTGCTTCTCTTCCTTTTGGCCTTCTAATTCATGTTTCTCTCTCTGACACTGAATTTGGACTGAATAGCTCTGATAATAATGTCTAGTGTGTGAAAAGTGTTTTCTGTGAGTCAGTGGCTATATGGGATGTTTTGGATGTAATGAAAGCAAGGGTATTGCAGTATGACTGCACTTTATTTAGCAAAATAACAAAGACAGTTAATGTTAACTAATACAATACTTAGCTAGGTAGGTAGGTAGAGAGATAGTAGGTAGGTAGGTAGATAGATAGATAGATAGATAGATAGATAGATAGATAGATAGATAGATAGATAGATATGCTGGGGCTGGAAATTAGGCCCTCCAGCTCTAACTTGGCTTTTTCACTCAAGGCTGCTACTCTACTATTTAAGCCACAATTCTCCTGTTAGCTGTTTTGCTGGTTGATTGGAAATACAAGTCTCATTGGCTTTTTCTGCCTGTGTTGGCTTCAAATTTTAATCCTGATATATCAGCCTCCAAGAGCTAGCATTACAGGTATGAGCCACTAGCATCTGATTCTGATCTACATTTTTAAGGGATTCTCACAATGGCCTCTAAGAAAGTTCACATTTTACAGGCAAGGAAACTGAATTTTCATAATGGTAATTTATTTCGTGAAGTCAAAAGAAAAGACCAGTGAGTGATAAAACATGGGCCGGGAACCACATGCCCTTAACACCACCACCACGTTTTCATTCCCTCAGACATAGACAATCTCTCTTTTAACTCTATGCAAGCCCATAGGTGCCAGCTTCACCTATGTCCTCTCTGTGTTAACTGCAAATGTATATTGAGAACCTACTAGTGCATGGGTACTTTACTAAGTATAAACATTTTTTTTAAAGGATAACGATTCTGTTTTCAATAAGGTTAGCACTGTCAGGAAATCTTGGCATGAATGAATGGACCAGACTAAATGGTCAAGCATTTAAAAATGAGACAGTTAATAAGGTGAATTTGTGGAAACTGAAGATGGATTTTTGTTGTTTCCTTCAAGTATGGGAGTTGTTTCTGGAAGGGGAGAAGAGAGATTTAGGGTAAGACTTGCAGCATGATTATCTGAAAGCCTGGTCTGAAAATGAGAGAGATTGTGAGAGAAGATCAGGGTGTGGCTTTTAGAAAAGTGAGTTCAGCCAAGGAGTTGACTTTAGGCTAATTAGTAAAGAGTTTTGGACCCTGGAGCACAGCAGTCTGGACTTGAGCCTGTCATACATATGCTCTCACAGGACAGTTGAAATATTAATTACTCAAAAAACATTTCTCTTGCATTGGTCTCAGTGATCTGTACGTACCCATACATCTACTCACCATTACTCAGGACAAGGTGGAAAGTGCTTTTAGGACTCCTTGAGACTTCTAGTCTCCCCATCTGCTTCCACTGCTTTCTTCCCCAGGGGTTTTCTCCTATCCTGACTTCTATGCCCGTGTTCAAATAGGGAGGTTACCGAAATGGCACAATGAGAGTTTCTAAGGGAATTGAATGGCGTCTGGGATTGTAAGCATGAAAAGAGGTGAGAGGCTTCAATCAGGGAGGCCAGTCTGCAAGATTCTGGAAGGTTTACAACCTGTGTCCATGCAGTTGAATATTCATTATGCACCAGACCCACGCATTGAGAATGCAGGGGTAACCAGCATAAGCTCCATTGATGAGGAGACAAGACAGTTACTTTATAGAGTAATTAATGCTATGGGGGGGCAGGGGAAGGGAAACAGCACAGGTTACACTTAGAAGAGACACTCAACAGAATAAAGAAATCAAGGAAGGTTCCCTGGAGCTGTAGAACCTGAGAACTGAGGGTGAGAATGGGAGACTGAGAAGTGGTTGTCTCTGCACAGATAGATCGCTGGTAGAAAGGTACAGATAAGGGGGAACTTGTCCATATTGAGACAGCGACTAGAGAAGAATAGGAGGAAATAAGTGGGCTTTTTTTTTCCAAACAAGAAAATGGGCCAGACTGAATAAATTATATTGTCAAACTGGGACCAGCCATTGTGGTTACTGTGGCAACCTGATGGTGCAACAGTCGGCATTCATTGTTGAGAAATTTTCCAATGTTCAGCACTACGGGCTTTTTGTTCTACCTTGTATTGTGGCCAGCCACCTGGTTGTCCATCATCTCGGCTGAACATAGCCAGAAAAACCAGTCAGGCCAAGAGCTATGCAACATGTTTCACCTACCTCTTGATGATCAAGCTGTTTTCTTAATCTTTGTACATTCTTCAGCTTCTCTTTGGGAACACTACTGAGTTCTCTCTCATCCCTCATCAGGTAACTCAGTAAGTACACAGAGGCCTTTGTAAGCCCTGCAGACCTGAACTAAGCCCCACCCCACCGTGAGCCTTCCTTGGGACCTCTGTGGGTTACTTAATGTTTCAAAGCTTCAGCTGCTTTGTCTGAGAATAGTACTCCTCACTATCTAAGGTTGTGAATGCAAATGAAATGTAATGGAACAAAGCCCCAAGGAGGGTGCCTAACTGTCTTTAAATGATATCTAGAGAGTGTAAATCTAGTAGCTGGAGCAAAGGTTCTCCAATTTGATGTTAGCTGTGGGCAAATCGCATAAGCTTCTGGTGCCTCAGTTCTGTTGCCTATAAAAGGGGGTAATGGGTGAGAATAGAGACATCGACACTATGATTTTATTGTGAGGGCTGTGTGAACTAATGCATGTGAAGTGCTTTATATAGAGCATTGGATGTGTGGAGGGGGGTATACATATACACCCATGCACATACCTTTATATCTTTTTATTAGTCGTGTTCCTGTTATCCTTAACAATTATTGTTGTTTTATCTATGAGAATGGGAGAGCAGAACCTGCCAAGAACAGCTAATGATGAGGTACACATGGCTCAGTGCCAGGCACACAGTGGGCCCCCAATAAATGTTCGTTGAATGTATGAGAGCAAAGTGGTTCTCTAAATGTTTTCTGTAAATGTTTCATCTTCATGATCAGTGAAAGCTTCCATACAAAATGAAGTGCCAAAGAAGTTCACAGGGTGGCAGTTTGGGCCTGGGCCTGGTGGATTCTGATTATGTGGAACAAAATAGATTCAGATCAGTCTATTCCATGCTGTTGAAACTGTGCCAACAAGCAGCAAAATGTGAGTTCAAGTTGGAATAGTGCCAGGATCCAGATCTATATATCAAAGCAAATCCCACCTCTTTTTAGCATCTCCTCTCACTCCACCTCCAGTATTTTGGTAGGAGTGGGGACAGAGGAATTCTTACCTCTGAAAGAGCTTCTGGATCTTTCACAAAACCAGGCCCCAGATGCTTGAAAGACTTTTGTAGACAAGGTAATCAATCCATTTGGTGACCAGATGCTGTCAGAAAATGTCCCCACTACAGCAATGCAAGTTTCCAAATTCATTACAAACATAAATTAATTAAGTCTAATCAATGGTGGGTGATGCAGAAGATTAAACAGTGAAAAACAAATACATTTCCAACTGGGTCCTCTTAGAGGTAGAAGAAAACAGCTCCACTTTAGAGATGAAAGTCAAGTTAACCCTTCATATGAGAGACCAAAGCTGGGTGATGGTTTTTCCCTAGTTAATGTGGCCCAAGGGAGTGTGTGTGTGTGTGTGTGTGTGTGTGTGTGTGTGTGTGTGTGTGTACTGGAGTGTGTGTGTGTGTACTGGAGTTTGAACTTAGGGCCTGGGTTTATGTCCCTTACCATTTTTACCAAAGGTTGGCACTCTATCACTTAAACCATAGCTCTACTTCTAGCTTTTTCTTTCCTTTGGGGTGGGGGAGATGCTAACTGCACATGAGTCTCGTGGACCTTCCTGTCCATGTTTCAAACCATGATTCTTAGATGTCAGCCTCCCGAGTAACTAGGATTGAAGACATGAGTGCTGGCGTCCAGCTGGTACCTTGACTTTTTCAGAAATTAGTTGTGTGTTTCTCTGACCAAGAAACATTCTGGTCTTGAGCCTTATGTGTATTAATGGATGAAAATCTCTATCACTTCCCTAGTGAAGAACCTCTGGATAGTAGCTGTACTGAGCTATGTGCTATGCATAAAGCAGTACTCCCTGGTAACATTGAGAAGCCAAGTAAAACATTCTGCTTTGCTCCACAGTGGAAACTGGGTTCTCTGATCTTGTCTTTCAGTACTTAGTCCCTACATCAAGAAGAGTTCCTGGCTGTAGTTTGACTTGGTAAATATTGGTCATGTGTATGAGTTATGGAAAAATTCTGTCCTATTATGGAATCTCTCATTTGCTCAGATAAATCCAGATTCTCTATCCTCCAAAAACATTCAACATTTCTCTCCCCCAAACTCCCAATTTAAGATGCTGATAATCCACGAGGCTTATTTTTACAGAACTCAGCTCCAACTTTGTTGTCTAGCATGCCTACCTTGTCCTATATCCTCTACCCTTGGTATAAATGGGACTGGAGAAGACCGGGAATGAGTTAAGTCAATTGAGGGGTGAACTTTGGGTGATAAGCTATTCTCCAACAATGTGCTTAGCTCAGTGGAGAAGCCAACCCTTAGCTATGGAATTGACTCTTCTTCATCCTATGCACCACGTGAGACTCAAGGTGCTACTGCATCCATGCAGCCTTGTAGAGGGGCCTGTTTGTTAAGTCTACCAGGGAGACATAAAGACCAAGGCTGCTGACTTGGACATCTACAGCACTAAATGTTAACAGAAACCATAATAACATATCCATGTACTGATGGTATGAGCCTGCCATCCTAGCTACCTAGGAGGCTGAGATCTGAGAATTAAAGTTCAAATCCAGCCCAGACAGGAAAGTCTGTGATACTCGTATCTTCAACTAACCACCAAAAAGCTGGAAATGGAACTGTGGTTCAAGTGATAGCACACTAGCCTTGAGCAAAAAATGCTCAGGGCCAGTGCTGTGGCTCTGAGTTCAAGCCCCAGGACACACACACACACACACACACACACCTCCCCCCCCCCAAGAAAAGATTATTTCAGAGGCATAGGAAAAACCTAAAGAGATTAAGCTGGCACTGGCATTTGGTCTCAAAGCCAGAAAATGCTAGAAAATGGTAGATGTTGTAAATTAAGGACCCTGAACACTGGAAGAGGGGGCAGCTACTTCCTAACTCAAGCTGGAAATGGTGATATGGGAAGCCAGCCCAGTGTTGCCAAACTTCCATTTTTCTAACCAAAGTCAAACTCTGGATATTTCAAAATGAAGCCTTCCAATTTTTTATTGTAAAGATTCTGTACAGAGGGTTTACAGTTACATGAGCAAGGTCATGAGTCCATTTCCTACCAAGCATTGTTACCCCCTCCTTTGTTTTCCCCCTAGTCTTCTAATTTTTAAGCATTGGAAACTACTCCAAAACCATTAGGAAACTTTGTGTGGCATGATAGTGCAGTATTATTAAATAAACCCAAATAACTTGGGTGCTTGGGTGCCATCTAAACCCTACAACGGAGCTGTGTGCTTTCCTAATCTGTGTGGCTTGAAAGCCTTGCACTACCTTTTCTGGGATCCAGGGGTATGAGAGGAATGATGTGAAATCATACTAGTTATTGAGTATCTGTGCTATGGCAGCCACCCTTCTAACTGACCATCCTGTTTCATGTAATTTTCACCGTTCCCCTCAACGTGATGCCAATACAGATCAGGAAACTGAGCTTGAGAAAACCTAAGGAGCTTGCTTGCCCCAAAGCCTGTCACTTATAAACGCAAGGACAAATTGTATCTTTGTGACATCCCAAATGGTCCTATAACGATTCAGTGGATTGCTTCTAGATAAAGTGACTCTAATTTTTGTGCTGTGTATATCAGCGTCCTTCTCCATGCTTTATGCATGTGTTGCTCTTGTAATCCTTGGTAAAAACCTCACTCCATTTTGCATCGAAGTGGAGAAAAGGGCATTTAAGTCATAGGTCCAAGAGTAGCTAGATAGTAAATGAAGCGATTGTTTAAACTGGGCATGGGAGCTGCTAGTGACCACCTCTCAAGGCAAAGTGTTATGGGAGGCATGTGGAAGGTGCTTAATAAGTGGTTTCCAATTCACAGAAAATCTCATTTTCAGCTGTGAGCAGCCTTAGGCTCCTGAGCCCTAGGGTGAGGTTGATGCTATTTCAGTCATCATTCCACGAGGCTCACCGGTGGCTGTCACTCAGATATTCTTCACTGTGCCATCCCACTAACTCCAGTCATACAGGAAGACAGTTCCTAGAAGCTGACTCAGCCACTTACTGAACTGTCTAATCCAGAAATCCCTTCTCAGTAATCGGGCAATCCAATTCAAACTGCTTGTTTGACGGAAATAGTTCACTGGGTCAGACTTCTTGACCTATAAAGATCTTCCCAACTAGTCTCTGGTGTTCCGTTGCTTTTCTTACTAGAAATCCAAAAGGAAAGGCCATTTTGAACAAACGCTGGAATTTGGTATCAGAAGGGTGTGTGTATGTTTCATAATGTGTATATTTTCATGTATGTGATTAGTTGAGACTGTTAAAGAGGAAGCAAATGTCTGTTTTCTGAATTTTTATAATCTCATTGGTCTGCTATACCCAGTGTTTGGAGGGGGTATATGAATATATTAATACTACATTACTATAATACTATTATTAATACTTTAAGAAACTGTACTTCTATTTAACATTGATTACATACCAGCTAGCATCTCCACACTGCTAAATTAAGCAGTACCATAAAAGGTACAGACAGTAATGGCAAACAAACAAATACAAAATGATTGTTTTGTGGGTACTTTTTAGTGCCAGTCATGGGCACTCAGGGCCTGGGCACCGTCCCGTAGCATTTTTGTTCAAGAATAGAGCTGTACCACTTGAGCCACAATTCTACTTCCAGCTTTTTGGTGGTTAATTGAAGATGAGAGTCTTGCAGACTTTCCTGCCTGGGCTGGCTTTGAACTATGGTCCTCAGATCTTAGTCTTCTGCATAGCTAGGATTACAGGCATGAGTCACTGGCACTCATATCTGCAAGTTATTTTTAAAGGGACACTATTAGGTACTATAAAGAATAAAGTAATAAATTGTTGTTAATATAAAGAGATTGTCTGCAAAGGCCTCTCTCAAGAGGCACTGTCTAAACTGAAATTTCTAACTCTGAGGACGCGGTAGCCAAGGAAAAGAGAAGAGAGTGGTTTAGCACAGAGAGAGAGAGGCATGCTTGAACACCTCGAACCAGGGAATTTGTGAGATCCAGAAAACAAAAGTGGAGCCAGATGTAGTGAGAAGGGGTTTAAATGTGTTTTAAGATGAGGATTAAGAAGTAGGAAAGGACCAATCAGTTCAGAAAGTTTCGTAAGTGGTAAATTGCCAGAAGAATCTACTCTCCCAGAGTAGCTTCTGGGACATTTTACTCTTAAAATAATGGAAGGTTTATTTGAGGTGTGGCTGTGTTAAATCTAGAACTTCAGTGGGGTTTTTTATTCCTTATATTTACTAATAATAAAATAACAGCATTTTATGTATTCCCAAGACCTTTAAGAAAATAATGTATTAAAATCAAGGATAAGAATCTGTTCTTACATATAAGAAAGAAAGGAATTTCGCTACTGCATGTAATAGTTCCGGGCTTTTATTTTTAAGCCCTAAACTTCCCCCTGTAATCCAAAGGCAATAATTTAGGCAGATGGAATCAGTAGTTGAAATGTCCCCCAAAAGGAGAGTCCTTGGAAACACAGAAATACGATTTCCATTCCTCCTCTCCCATCTGCCATGTTTGAAGGCAGTGCTATTGAGAATAGCATTAGTACCTGAGTCCAAAGAACTGTTATCATTTTAGTATTGGCCCATTCTCTGAACTATAGCAATGAACCATTAAAAACAATAATTAGATGTAGGCAAAAGAGGAACATACATGACTTTAAGTCTCAGGAGAGCTGTCATATCCATCAACTGGCCAACAATCAGTTGTCCGCATGATAATCCTAAGTCACCAGTTGAGGAAGATTTCTGTCATGTTACTATGCACAGATTAAGATCCTTGGTGCTAGGAAAGATGTTATCTACTAAAGAAATAAATGTGATTCTATCTTCAGGGAATGCGTAGTCTAGTTAAAGAGATAAACTCTCAGGATATTCAAGCCATATATCAATAATTGCTTGATCATGTAATACAAATGAGTTATGCTTGATAAGAAGATGCCAACCAAGTTAATGACATTTTAAATAGAAGTGACTTAAGTTCTAGAACAGACTAATTTCAACCGAACCATAGAAAAAAAGGAAAACAGGATAAATTTTAAGAGAAGAAATTCTTGAGAAATCACATAGATGAAGGTGTGAGGACAGAGGAGTGTTGAGTGATGAACTCAGAATCCCCAGAAAGTGAGAAAGTGTTTCACACATACAAATACAGGCCACTTGTGGGAAAAAAATGATTTATAGCTGTTATTAGATCCTCAGAGTTCCAAAATTTCCCAGGAAAGGTCAACAGCTGCTACAAATTGTATCATTAGAGTTGAGTTTTGAATTCTTTTAATTCATCAAACATCCATTGTGTTTGGTTGAGTGAGGGACGAGTAAAATGGGAACTCTCTTCTTGATGGTGTACATGTTGGTCCAGAAAACAGAACAAGTATATGTGTAAGTGGGGATAGCAGGGGATAGTATATGTAAATTACAGAAATGTAGAAGGAGTGCATAGTCAGAAGAGCCTTTAGAGAGCTAGTCTTGAGGGATCATGTCTTCAGATTTTTCTCATTCAGCCAATCCACAAGTATTATTTCTAATATACTAAGTGCTAGTCTCTATCTTAGGTCTTCTGTTTATAACCATGACTAGAATACTGCCCTATCCAGAACAAGGTGGTAGCAGGCAAGTATAATGTAAAAATGTCTCAGGAAGATGAAATGGCAGGAGAGGTGATCGGCATAGACATTGTTCAGTTAGAGAACTCAAAGAGTAAGGCATCAGTAAAGTATCAGGTGTGGAACATAAATGAAGAACTTAAAGTGAGACCAGAAGATATTCTCTACCATGCTAATGAGTCAGTTTTATAGCTATGCATGAAGGCTTACAAATATTTCTCTGAAATAAACCATCAACAAAGAGGAGTCAGGACAGGAAAGAAATACTGTAGAAGGTTGGTAGGAAAAGAAAAAGGATTGGTGATTGCTTATAAAGCAGGCTTTGGATCTAAAGTTCACCAAATCATGGTGAGATAATCCAAGCTCAGAGAGACAAGTGGTGTGTTTTCTCTCATATGCACAACCTAGATCTAATATATATTGGTACATGATAAATTATACAAGATTCTGGTGAGACCAAAGGAGGGTACTCTTAGGAGAGGAACACAAAGGCGCAATGCTTATGTATGTGCCTCTGATTATATAAAAGACCAAAATGAAAAAATAAATAAAATCACATTCACATTTCAGCTTAATCTTCCAAGGTGGGACAAGTTATTTAAACCTATTTGAGCCACCATGTCTACATCTGAACTATAGGGGAAGACAGTCAAGTCATGGAACTTGGCAGTTAAATGACATGATGTAAAACACAAAATGCACCTTCTGGAAAAGCAGGTATTTCAGACATAATGCTGATGATAGAGACCTGGGGAGGAATGTGCCTGTAGAGGTCTAATACCTGCCTGGCAGCTCAGTTTCAGATATATACTGCTTTCCAAACTGCAATACTGGTATACTGCTCAGACTAAAAATCTCCATTTCCCCTCCTCTCTCACTATTAAGCTCCCACTCCTTTGGTGTTTAGCAATTTGCATTGTCTATATTAACAACATTTACTCTGATGTATATATGTATACATACACATACATACATACATGTATACCAGGAATTGATACTGTCCAGCCAGCCTACTTCTACCCAACCCTTCATTCACCTTGAACTCTTCTCTTCTAATAAATGATTTACTTTTCCTTTCTAGATTCTACATATAAGAGAGAACATGGTACGTGTTTTTCAAAGCCATGTCAATAATTAGTTAATCTTAGTGAATCTTCTTCATGACAGTTGCAATCTTTTCCCTATAATCATGCCATAAGAAAGGAATGTGCAGCTAGAAACATTTTCCATTAAAGACTGACTTCCTGGAAGGAAGATCCACAAATCACTTGGAACGTTCCTGGCACCATCACCTGAGCCTGGCCATTTGCAAAAGGTTTATAAATCTTGCACAGCTCAAGCAAGAGTGTGTTGGGTTTTCTGTCTCTGACAGACTTGTTTCTGTAAGATAGTAGGAAGAGCGGTGAAAGGTACTCAAGGCTAGAGTTTGGCTCCCCATGAACAAGGGATCTTTAGCAGATTTCTCAGCTTCTTCAAGTGCATCTAGGTAAGCAGCCTGGTATACAGACAGAAGGTAGCTAAAAGAAAGACAATAGAATGCTGCAGAAGAGAAAGGAGAGAGGGAGAGGAAGGGAGAAAAAAGTAAAAGAAAATCAAGAGGAATTTCTTTTTCATTGCAGTCACATGCATCTGAAATGCGGAGGTATAGGAAAAACTCTTCGATACTAAATGCTCTGAGAATCCTGTTCAACTTCCCATAAGGCACTTTGTTACTCACTATCTTTTGGCTGTGGAAATGGGATGGTGCAGATTTTGTTTCAATGATTTTATTAGTGGTAACAAGTCCTGGTGGCTGATTTGTTCATTCATTCCTTACTTTCAGCAGCAATTTCACCAAGAAATTTTCCCTGGTCACTTCCTCATTGAAAAAACAACATGAAAGTTATTTCCATAATATTATAATCCACTCTGGACCCTACTTTCTTTACCATTTTATCATTTTATTCAATTGCCATACCCAGAACCCACTAAGCACACCACCACAGAGCTACAGACCCCACATTTCATCTGTTTTTGTTCCTCAGCAAAGCTCCCGGAAAGTGTTGTTTGTGAGTCACTATCTCCAATGACTCTCCTCCCATTCTCTCTGAAGTCCCTCCAGTCTCATCCCCACTTTTCCATGGAAACTATGACCAGCTAAACAACAAAAGTCAATAAAGGCCAACGCCAGACTTTCTCCTTGCTTGTCAGTAGTGTTTGATGTGATAGAGGAGCCCGCTATGCCTTACATAGCATCCAGGAGACTAAACTTGATTTTTCTACTTCGTCCCTGGCTTCACTCTTCTTCCACCAACTTTTCAAAGTTGAGTGCCCAGGGTTTATCCTCTTTTTCATGCACACATTCCCTGCAATCTTCCTCCTATCTTGTGATTTAAAATGTTTTTCTGTGTGCTCAGCCCTCCAAATTTCATAGCACTGCCTCAAAACTTTCTCCTGACTCTTACTGCCAACAATCAATTCACCTGCCCTGCTTGTAATCCTCCCACTCACATTCCACATACATAAACCTGCACATCTTATCTTCCCCCCCAAAGACCTGTTTTGTTCACAAAATTCCTTGTCACTATGGTGACAACACCAATAGACCAGTTGGAAAGGAAAAAAAATAAAAACCTTAGGATCCTCTTTGATTCCTCTTTTATCATAACCAGTAATCCATCAGCAAATCTTGACAGGTCCTTTTTCAACACATATCCAAAATCTGGCTCCTCTCGCTCTTCACAGCCATAACCTTGGTCTGAGGGCCATCATCTCTTGCTTACACACACCTGCTCTTATCTTATTCATCTGGGAACCCAGTCCTGAATGGTTACTTGTTTTTTTACTCACACATTCATTTCCTCCCTGATTATACTCTACCCGCCACTATCTGACTCATCCCTGTAGAGAGATTCATGGAAACCCATCTTACTTCCTATTCAATACTCTCCAATGGCCTCCTATTTCACGTTTAATTGGGGTAAAATGCATACGATCCACAGTTGACTATTTGAAGCATCTTTTGATGTACAGCTTTGTGACATGGACTAGTTGTGCACATTTCACTTGTGAAATCAACATGCTTGCTGTGGTCTCCAAGATGCTGCATTATTTATTTCTCATTGCTTCTGCCCCATTTCCCCCTTATTTGCCCAGCTCTTACCTCTGTGTGTGTGTGTGTGTGTGTGTGTGTGTGTGTGTCTTTTTTTTTTTGTCGATTTTGGAGCTTGAACTCTGCACTTGGGTGATATCTCTTAGCTCTTCACCTCAAGGCGAGCGCTCTACTGCTTGAGCCACAGCACCACTTCCGGTTTTCTCATGGTTTATTGGAGATAAGAGTCTCACGGACGTTCCTGCCCTGGCTGGCTTTGAACTGTGATCCTCAGATGTCAACCTCCTGAGTAGCTAGGATTACAGGTGTGAGCCACTTGCGCCTGGCTACCTGTGTCTCTTGACACATGCACATTCCCCAGAGGGTGATTCCTCTCTCCCTTCTGTCTGGAACACTCTCCCTACAAATGCCTCCATAGTGAACTCTTTCTTCTCACTCAGTCTTCCAGTGAGGCCTATCACAACCTCCCTATTTAAATCTCAGTCTCCTTCTAACTTCTGTCAGTGCTTGTCTTATTCGTCTCTGTTTCTCATGGTATATAGCCTACAATAGAACACATTCTTTTTTATTTTTTTTATTTTTTGTCAGTTGAACTCTGTGCCTGGACACTGTCCCTGAACTCTTCAGCTCAAGGCCAGTGCTCTAACACTTGAGACACAGCACCACTTCCAGTGTCTGGTGGTTAATTGGAGATAAGAGTCTCACAGACCTTCCTGCCCTGGCTGGCTTTGAACCGCAATCCTCAGATCTCAGCCTCCTCAGTAGCTAGGATTACAGGTGTGAGCCACTGGTGCCCAGCCAGAACATTTTTATCCTATATGTTCATTGATGGTAGGCCTTTCTCCACAAGTAAATATAAGTTCCATACGACAAATATTGTATCTCTTTTATTAATTACTATAGCTCTATTACCTAGAATACCACTTGGTACATACTGGGGTGCCAGTATCTGTTGAGTGAGTAAATGGACTAATGGATGAGTCTATCAAACTTGTGTCTTTTCTGATTTTTCTCTATTTCATATTACTCATCAGTATCTAAACTGCATTAGTTTCATTTGGCTTCCCCTGAAGCCAAATATAATGGGTTTTCTAAGTATCTAGTTGGTGGTAGATAGAGAAACACAGTACCTTTGTTTCATGAATATTTTATTAAAGGTTAGGTCCTATTCATTTTTACTGCTCTCCTACTGTGCCTCTGGTATAACATTTCAGTTTTATAAGTGGAATATGTTTATTCAAAAGAGTAACATTTTATCATATTCTTCATAACCTCACAACTCTTAACCATAAAAAGAAAGAATGAGATGTTCAGTGATTTGATGAATACTAGTTGGCACATGAAGAAGATCATGGAGAACCCTCATAGTATAACACCCTATAGGCCAGCAACAATGCTGCCTTTATTGTGTTGGAAATCAAGGCCTCATGTCTTCGGAGGAAAACTCTGTTCTTGTTCCATTTTTCATTCATTTCCATAGGTCCATTTGGAATTTTTGTTTGTTTGTTTGTTTGGGTCCGGTCATGGGGCCTGAACTCTGGGCCTGGGCGCTGTCCCTCAGCTCTTCAGCTCAAGGCTAGCGCTCTACCACTTGAGCCACAGCGTCACTTCTGGCTTTTTTCTTTTTGCTTATGTGGTGCTGAGGAATCAAACCCAGGGCCTCTGGCATGCAAGGCATGTGCTCTACCACTGAGCCACCTTCCCAGCCCCTGGAATTTTTTTTAAAGGATATTTTATTTAGTATTCAAATAATAGAGACCTCTTGAGTGCAGACCTCCTGTGAAGACCTTAGTTGTGCTACTGTCTTCTCCCTGCCCTCTGTGGTTTGAAGACCTCCATGATTGGGATCGTTCAACAGCCACTCTCCTGCAGCATTTGACTGTATATCTACCTGTCTTCCTTACTGCTCAGTCAGTCCTCTACACTGAAAACTCCCAAGGGCAAGGACCAATTGCATTTTAGTGTTCTTAATGTAACCCTTTGTCTAACCCAGTGAAATGAACTAATACAGACTCATTAAACAGAGTTCTTTCATTGCAAACTAACTTGTTCCAAATTCAACATGGAGGTCCTCTCCCAAATAACACTCTACCTGATACCCTTTCTTTACTAGCCCAGCAGTTTTACTAACCCAGCAGCTTCCTCTGACTCATAGGACCCCCAAGTCCTGCCAGTGCTCTAGATACTTTGGAGGATGCAACCCATCTTTGTACATTTTTTTTGATGGTGGTACTGGGGGTAGAATTCAGGACTTGGTACTTGCTGGCACATGCACAATACTGCTCGAGTCATGCCTCCATCCTTTTCGCTCTGGTTATTTTTTTGAGATAGGTTCTTTGCTTTGTACCTGAGCTAATTTGGATTATAATCCTCCAATTTATGCCTCCCCTGTAGAATGGAAGACAGGAGTAAACCACCACATGAAGCTTTTGTTGCTGTTGCTAATACAAGGTTTTGTGGACTGTTTTGCCTGGTTGTCCTGGACCAGGCTTGCAGCTATGCACAATCAGTGCTTGGCTAAAATCTATACTAATCAGTCTACCAGGCTTAATAGTCATTAGACACCCCAATGTGCCTAGGAAGAGCTTCCCTTTGCCTCACATCTTTTTAAATTTTTTTTTGGTAAGTCTTGGAGCTTGAACTCAAGGCTTGGGTGCTATCCCTGAGTTTCTACACTCAAGACTAGCACTCTATCACTTTGAGCCACTGTGCCACTTCCAGTTTTCTGGTGGTTAATTGGAGCTAAGAGTCTCACCAACTTACCTGCCCAGGCTGGCTTTGAACCATGATCCTCAGTTCTCAGCCTTCTGAATAGCTAGGATTACAGGTGTGAACCACCGGCACCAGGCTGCCCCACATCTCTTAAGTAAATGGTTTATTCATCCATCCAGCATATATTGTCAATAGTTTATTCTAAATTATTCTTTATATATTGGTGCACTTTGATATTGGTTCTCACTAACAAAAGCACAAAATAAGCATTTGTTGTATGCTAAGCCACTCATCCCTAGATGTGTGCATGGAGAGCTCTGTGGTGTGCAAGGTGCATTCTCGAGCCTGAGCCAGGCCTTTAAACAAGCCTAACACCACTGTAATAACTGTTAATGATGAGAGATGATAACTGATAAAGAAGAAGCGAGGAGAGCAATGAGGCTGCAAATTAAAGGGAACTGTTTTGGACTTGGAAGTCACATAAGGCTTCCCAAAGAGAGAGGGGTGAGGGGGGGGAGAGATTGAAGCCAGCCCACAAATATAGAGAATTTTAAATCCCACAAAGTGGACATCATGCCTTACTGATTTCAGAGCATCTGGCACAGCAAAATTTCTGGCCAGGGACATGCCAAACAGATGCCGTTTTAAGTGCATTTGGGTGGTGTGGAGTCTGCCCAAGAGCTCCCCTTCCTTTCTTATTTTGGACCTGAGGTCCCACCTACTGTGGAATCAGCTTCTAGATGTCCCCATGTTGTGCAGATAATAGAGCTGAATGATTGACAGAGTTAGTATCGCCTGAGCAGTTAATTACTCCTCTGCTTGTTGAAAGAATGGGTGACAGATGGTAGACACCTTGACAGCAGATTCCACAGTAAACCACACAGGCATGGAGGCAAGTCTGGACACTATCTCTTCCCCAGTGGATTTTTCTCTACTTAGAGACTTAACAGTTTTTAAGACTCCATTGGCCTTTGGGGAAGTTTTGTTCCACCTATAGGAAAATGTTGCAGGAACATGCTTTGAGTAGCAGGCAATCTCCATTAGCCCATGTGTCCCTGGGTTTCTTCAAATCTGGCTAGTGCTGGAGATTTTTGGACATCCTAGGGAAGCTGTGTGCATTTTAATAGGAACAGCATGGCATTCATTACTCACCTGCTTCCTGCCATCTGGATTTTCACAGCTCACCAAGCATGGTGGGCTTCCTGCATATGAACTGGGAAAGCTTGGCTCCTAAGGAGGGTGTGGCTAGGTCCCTTTGAAGTCATGATTTTATAATGGACACCACAAGTAAATTGGAAAGCAGGAAGCTGCTTTCACATGTGAATGATGGGAAAATAATGTACCTTCTTCACGGCTGGGAAAGGAGAAGAGAAACCACTCAATATATTGGTAACTAAGCAGGAGGAAGGAAAGTTGGTTATGTGGTAAAGTAAAATGACTATGTGAGAGTTTGTGCAAGATGGTTCCAGGAAAGGACCTCTTTTTAACTTTCTTTTACAAATCAATAATGCATTAATCTAACCCCGTGAAAAATACTATGAGGAAAACTGATGTATTTAGATTCCAGTAGCAGAAAATCTATCTCATGATGAACACGTTATAATCACAAAGAGACAAGAGTTGTCAGTTCAACCAGTAGGCTTCTTGCTTCCTTTTTATTCAAAAGAAAAAAAAAATCCCAGAATCTCATCGGACCTAGTAGACTTTTCTTTGTATCTATTTCTTTGGATCCCTTACCCTAACAAGGCTAAACAAGTAACTGAATTTTTCAGCCTCCATAGTGGAACAGACAAAATCAGGCAAGGAAGAAGGTACTGGGTAAGAGTAGCCAGCCAAGAGTTTGTACACAAACGTGCCATGCTTGTTGTTAATGAACGTGACCTCCAGATGCTGATGGCCATGTATGAGCAGTACTCATTTCTAGCACTGTACTTATCCTTAACTAGGAACTGTTAAGAAAGAAGCCACTGATGCTTCTCACTGCATTCTTTCATGAGAAGAATAGAAGCGCCAGATTGAAGTTAAAACCAATTATGCCCAGAATGAATTGTATTCAAATGAAAGGAAAAGGATTCAGTTCGCAAACAACAGACACTGTTTGGGTAGTAAAAGAATCAAGTTTGGATCAGACAGAAAATGTGTGTTACACACAACAGGATATAGGGAGTGGCAAGCAGGTGGTGAGTGTCTTGCCTGTTCATTTGTTTGGACATAACAGATTTCTTCCTTACCCCACCCTCAGCCTGTTTGGGTGGAAATGTGTCCTTCTGCACTATTTCAGGTATCAAAGTTTACCTGAGAAACTCTTACCCAAGGAAATGGATGTCGACTTGGGACTCTGAACCAAGACACAGGAAGGAGACCACAGTTTGTCATACAGATGTGGAAAGTCATTGTGATTCCCACAGGGAATTCTAAGAATCCTCTTGGCTCAGTGATCTAGCTAATCATTGCCAGTGCAGCCTGAACTTCTACACCAAGCAAGTTTCTCCCCATTGCTCCCTGCTGTATCATTGCCAGTTCTTCAAGGTACCTCAGCCTAGAATGATACCCCTAAGTTCTCCAACCTTCTGGACACTGTCTGGAAACCACTGTCATGTGCTATAAAGCCTATTGTTAATCCTTGCTGACACCCTTGTATATAGCTGAAGTATGACCTGATCATCTGAAGAAAAGCCCAGTATTGAGTGAGCAAAGTTGGTCAGCTGATACAATGAGGCTAAAGGGCTTTATATGATTAGGTACCAAGTGCTTCCTAGATGAAAGATGAAACACCTAAGAGGCTCTAAAGGCTCTATTGAATTACCCTTTCATTTCTATTCCTGTGATTGGTGTTAAGAGACAGGGCCAGTGACCTGGTCAGTATGATGGTGTTCTCCGGGTAGAGTTTGGGTTCAGACTCTCTCTAAGCCTAGAGTGTGTTGTTTGATCAACACAGTCCCCTCACTATTCAACCTTCAAGTGCCCTACATATTCAGGTGCCTGAGTTGACCCAGTCATCTGAACTGCTCAGATTCCAGCCTGATGTGGTGCTGTGGGAGACTGAGATACAACTAAGGGTTCCTCCCATTTCCTTCAGTCTTACAAGCACACAAACACAATAGCTAAGTTAATATCTATTAGTCAGGTAAATGGAGACTTTATATATGAAATTATTAGCCTGGAACTTTGGTAGGATGAGGAGATTGATTTATTTTAAGGAAAAACTCAGTTTTAACAGTGTCTATTGAATTAGAAATGGGGTTACCAGGCCACCATCTTGTAGGAATTAAGTCAGCACAAATAGATGTGGTACACAGCAAACCTCATAATCACCAGGATTTCCTTTAAAAAAATCATTTAACTACATTTGACCTCAATCACAATCTTGGGCTTTTGTTTTTAAGTCAAAATGTACTTGATCCATATCTATATGGGACAGAGGGGAAATGTTCACGTTTATAGTTTCTTTCTCGACAGTGTCATTAGGTAGTGCATTTAGTGAAATGTTAAAGTGGCATGTCAACCTATAATTTAAGAGAGAAAGCCACATTGCACTCAAAGACTTGATTTATGTTGCTCAGAAACAAAGTTGTTGTCTTAGTGTGCTAGCTTACTGCTATTACCACTTCCTCTTTTTGTACTCTGAAAGTTCTTCTGTCTCAAACAGAATATA
This sequence comes from Dipodomys ordii, assembly GCF_000151885.1. Classification (NCBI taxonomy): domain Eukaryota; kingdom Metazoa; phylum Chordata; class Mammalia; order Rodentia; family Heteromyidae; genus Dipodomys; species Dipodomys ordii. Next base: position 6,177,671 of record NW_012267301.1, read on the forward strand.
TTTTGCAGTTTAAACTTCCCTACCAAACAGCACGTTATACACACAGGAGAATGTGTATCCGAAGTGTTTGGTATCTTGGAACTGGAATGTAGGAGTGATCCATGAGTTTTGCATCAATTATTAAACAGTCACAGATGAAGATATGCAGGGTTGGTTGGGGTAGGGAAAGATTCCAGTTACACCTACTAGCTTAGTGGTGATGAATGAGTCAGTTCAAAATGATGAATGAAAGTTCAAAACAGGTATTAACTCAAGCTGCAGTAGCATATGTTCTGCAGAGACATAGGCTATGGTTTGATATAAACAACCTCATCCACAGACCAGCTGTTGTTAAGTAAGGCCTTTGCTAGAGAACTAGAGAATGTCAGGATCCCATGCCCTGCCTGGCACCTCTTCTCTTTCTCTTGCAAGAAGAGAGAGGGAGGTATAGCATTGAGTGAAGGTAACACTTGGAAAACAAACAGAACATGGTTGATAACCTGGGACTGTGCCCAGAATTCCATAATGAAAGTTCTAATTCTACTGGCTAGGATCATGTGGCTTTTGACTTGAGCTTGAATCCTGCTCTGTTTTGACCTACATCAATTTTAAAGGGACAGAGATGACATTTTCAGAATCTGGGCAAAGGGATCAATATAGAGGGCACTTCTGGGAAAACAAGTTTTATTTTCCTCTGAGTGACATCTTCTTGGCCTAAAGCTACTTCACTCCTTTTGGTACCCAGCTCTGATGACCAAAAATAAAGGCCCACCTTTTAGTCACTAATGTGGGGGCACCTAATGTAGCCCACCCAGAGCTTTGGAGCACTGTGTCAAAGTTCATGCCCAGTAGCAGGGATAAACTACTCATAGCAGAACCTTAACACTAAGCCCTAACCAAGTCATTTCATTGCTCCCTGTGTTTTTCTCTCTCTCAAGACCTCCCCACCAGGCTGGGAAGGTGGCTCTAAGTAAGTGCTTGCCTTGCATGCATGAGGCCCTGGGTTTGATTCCTTAGCACCACATAAGCAGAAAAACAAAAAGCCAGAAGTGGCGCTGTGGCTCAAGTGCTAGAGCGCTAGCCTTGAGCTGAAGAGCTGAGGGACAGCGCCCAGGCCCAGAATTCAGGACCCATGACCAACCAAAAAAAAAGACCTCCCTGCCTCCCTACAGTGTTAGCATTCAGACAGTTTGACAGCCCTCTGTGCATTCTTTTAGTGCTTGACAGAAGCTTGAAAGTGAAAAGAAACAGCTATGCCCACCTGAATCTCTACCCAGGCCAGAGAGTTCACTTATAACCCTTTCCTAGGCACTCATGAAAGAGCCAGAGGCCTCAAGTGACATTTGATGTGACCCTCTAGCTCTTAGTGCCTTCCAGTCAGGGCGTTTCCAGTCAACTGCAGACAGTACGCAGACTTCTTTCCTCTAAACACAACATCAATTTGCTAAGATACACAAAGAGTAAGAGAGGAAAGTCGTCAGAGACTTCACTGGAAGGAGACAGCTCCACAGTCAAGTTGCCTCTGCTGATCCTCAGCTTATCGGCATGCATTTTTATCAACTCAGCTCAGTCAGAATGTAGCCTAGTTTGTGTTTCTTTAAGCTTTATTCTCCGAGGTGTCTTTCTGAGAAAATAGACTCAGTGTCCAGTTTTCTGGTTCATTCTCAGTCAGGAGTGGGGAATCCTCTTCCAAATGACAACTGGAAAGCCATGGGCCGGTGACTCACAACCCTCAGCCCTCAGGAAAGATTACATCACTTTTTGACATGGCATGGGGGGGGGGGGGGGGGGGGGGGGGGGAAGCAATTGTACTTATAAACTGACATGTAGAATTGAAACCCTATTGTGCAATTGTTTAAAGATAAGAAAAGAGGTAGAGGAATGGCCAATGAATGAAAAGCACCAGCTACCAAGTTTGAGTACCAGTCTCAGGCCAAAAATAAATAAGGGGCGAAAAAAGCAATTGTCAGCATATAAAATTGAAGAGATATTTTCATAAAAATCTGTATATCCAACTTCTTAAAAGGCTAAAATCATTGGCCAACACATGTTATGACTCCAATCAGTTTACGCTTACGACTCCAATCAGTTTAAGCAAAGCAGACATTTGCTGGGCAGGAGAGCACAAGTGGTAGAGTGTCTGCACCAGCCTCAGTACTGCCAAAAAGAGGAAGCCACTCTTTTTGGTTGACATGAACTGTGACATCCTTGTTACCATGTAACCCTGTGGAGTTTCAGTTTGCTCCCTGTGGGGCCAAACCAAGAAATCATGAATTGTCCTTTGAGTGTACCTTGCTGGAGAGTGATGCGGGGGGGGGGGGAGACTCATGTTCTACTCTTTATATTTCTGTGCACAGAATAGTCATTAGGAAAAGGACAGTGATGTAGATAGAATTTTGTCCCACTTGCCTGAATACATTGGGTATACACTGGCAAATTCTAACAGAAGGTTGTGAAAGTAGTATTTGAGATTTGAATTTTTCAGCATAATTGTCTTAGTTTTGCACATGGCAATTGTCCTTTGCTGGCCTCACATAATCATTACCTTCAGATCCATCTTTCCTTTTCCTCTTCTCCTTCCCCTCCCTCTTCTTCTCCCATTCCCTTTCCTTTCCCATTCCATTTCCTTTCCTTTTCCCTTCACTTTCCTTCCCTTCTCTTGCCCTTTCTTTGTCCTTTCCTTGTCTCCCTTTCCTTTCCCTCCATTTTCTCTTTTTCTTTCTTTTTTTCCTTTAAAAAAACTCATTTGCACACTTGGTAGCAATTGTTGGAGCCCTGCAGGGGAATAATTGTAGGGGAATTAACCTCTGACACCTTTCTAAAAATAGCCCTAATACACCCAATCATAGGTAATTTACCTGTCCATGTTCCTCTGGGGGTAGCCAGCATGGAAGACAGTCTTGGCAGGCTGACTTTCCCTCTACAATTATCAGTGATCCAAGTGCCCGGCTCCTGTGCCTCATCTCCTCTTAGAAATACAGAGGGCATGTTTCCCTTTCTCCTCCCATCCCTGGGAGTCAAAGTTAAGGATGAGCTCTTCCAAAAGGAAGTGCTGGGCTCACACAGTAAGTGGGAGTCAGGGTCTAGCTGGAACATGAATAGGTTCTTGCTTTTCCCACTGGTCTCTGCTCTGTCCCTCAGTGTCAAAGCTCCAAGAATCCCTAAGGAAAGGCAAAGAAAAGGGAAGGAAAAAGAAAGGAAATAGAAAGGGAAAGGAAAGGGAATAGGAGGGGAAGGGGAAAGGGAAAGATGGACCTGAAGGTAATGACTAAGGCCAGCAAAGGAGAATTGCTTCCATTCAGTCCTCACAACCAAAACTCACTGAGGAAAGTTTCTTGGTGTAGAAGACAGAAGAAAGGAAAAGGCCATGTGTGGTGGCAGGGACTGTGGTTAACAGAAATTATTCAAGAAAGCTACCATTTCCCTGATGCATAAAGCAATTCATTTCCCCTTACCCAAAGCGAAGGGGTGTGAACACGCCTTTTCTTTTTGTTCTGTTGAGTCAGACCACAGTGCTGTGTGGACAGCTAGGAAATTCGCCTAAGAAGTGGTAGTTAAAATATGGAACATAAAATCCTTATAAATTCCGCTGCAGCCACAAAGCTTTAAGCCCTTAAATGCACAGAAAAGTATGTCTATTATCGATGCTTTCAAAGTAAGTGTGCAGTTACTTAAATTGCTTTTGTCTTCTTCTTTTCAGCTGACATTATCTCTACGGTAGAATTCAACCACACGGGAGAATTACTAGCGACAGGGGACAAGGGGGGTCGGGTTGTAATATTTCAACGAGAGCAGGAGGTAAGTGGCTGTGAATGCAAAAATGTCCATTTCCTTTTTCTTTTGTAAAAGAGGCTTCCAACCGTTCCTTAATCCTCCTGTGTTGCCTGTTACCTGCTCACAAACTAAATTGCAAAAGCAAAAAAAAAAAGTCATTAGCATCAACAGTTGCACAATGAACTTAGAAAAACAACTGGAAAGGTGGGCTCATGCTACCCAGCCTGATCTTTTGGAGCCTAGAATATCAAGTATCACAAGGGCTCTCTTCTCTGCAGCACTCCAGGTGCTTCTGAAGAAACTGTTGTGAGAAGGTTTGTCTTCTACCTACTGAAATTCAATCTCCCTTCATTCCAGGTACAGTCAGAACACAGAAAAGAGAGGAGGGGGGAAACTAGTTATAGATGTGAATCAGTAGAGAAGAAAATATCACCCTACCATAGGGGAGTGAAAACCCACAAGATCACATCTCAGCAAAAAGGGACACACAGGTCCCTGGAACTCAGTGCCATATGTACCTGTATTTCTGAGCAAGAGTTCTAGTGAATACCATTTCTTCCTGAGAGTTGAGTCCCATTAGGAATTATTTCTCTTTTTCATATAAATTGAGAGGAGGGGTTCCCCCTCCCCCCCCCACATACCAAATCTCTTTTGGTGTCTGCTTCTGTTTTGTCAGAATTATGACCCAGTTTGATTTCCTCATCCTCCCCTGGCACAGTCTGGGAGCCTCCAGCAGGCTGGTCTGTGTTCTACCAATTCTCCCATCTGCCACAGTCTTGCCTCTGAGACTCACTGGGACCTGGGAAAGCGAGAGGAAGGCTCCACAAGAGACTTCCCAAGCAATTGAGTGCCTGCTCTGTGCCTTTAGGCCATTTGCATTACACCCTCCCCTCCAAAAAAAAAAAAAAAAAGGAAAAACCTCATTTAGAGGTGATATATTTGGTAATTGCACATTATTTGCAATTAATTTCTATAAGGGCATCAAAAATCCCTTGGGGGTTGGGTATAAATTCAGGCACTCGGCATTAAATCAGGCACCCAGCCTATTGCATTGGCCCTCGAAATGTGAAAATGTGGTTGGCAAGTAGGAACTAATAGCTCTTCGTGACCTGGAATTTTTCCTGCTTTTCCAGAGCTGCTTGGTGCTAATTGGTCTGGCACATGCTACACACACTTGACAGTCTGATTTGGATGCTAGCTAATCAAAACTCTTACAAATTTATTGTTAAGGTGGACTGGCTGGCGGAGGAAGTAAGCAAGAGGGACGTCAGCATTTCAAGTGCTTTGAAAACTGATTTTCAAATCTTTTTTTTTTCCAATTTTCTTTCAAAAAAATCCAATTAGGTTCACAGTAATGATAAAAAAGGAGCTGGAGATCTATTTAGCATAAATTACCCAAAGGCAGAATGTTGCCACTATTATTCTATTCCACATTTTCAGTTCGCTATTTATAGGATTCACCTATTTTAATTTATGGAAATATTTGGGAAGCCTGATTAACTAGTAGAATGATGGGGAACCCATTTCCCAAAACAGGATGATGGCGTTGTTCACTGCAAAATAAACATTAACTGTGAAAGTGAAGAAGGGGAGTCCTGGAACTCAGAGAGGTACCCCTAACCTGACAAGCAGTATAGTACTGGGGCTTGAACTCGGGGCCTGGGTGCAGTTTTTTAGCTCTGTTGCTCAGGGCTGGCCCTCTACCTCTTGAGCCACTCCTTCACTTTTGACTTTTTGTTTGTTAATTGGAAAGCTGACTTTCCTGCTCAGAATGGTTTTGAAGGGAGAGCTCAGTCTCCTGAAGAGCTAGTATTGCAGGCATGAGCCACTGGCACTGGGTCGTTTCTAACTTTTTGTGGGTGAATCCTGTGAGTGAATTTTCACAGAGCTTTGCTGTCCCTCATGCCTCATCAGAGATGTGATTTGGGGCTTTCTGTATCTAACTAGGAATATAAATTGTAAACTGAGTCCTTTCCCCTCTCTTTGAAAGTCAAGCTTTTGTAACAAATGTTTTATAAGACTCGGTTTTTTGAACAGTTTTTCAAAGCCAAATCCCAAAGCTCTTGGGTCATCTGTTCCTATAAATATCTGAAATAAATCCTGCCTCCCTTCTTGGATAGGAAAGTAAAACTGGTTCTATTGGAGGGAGGGAGGTATTATTCAAAGCAGGGAAACTCCAAGAAGATGATGGATGAGGACAGAGAGAGTTGAAGTGCTTTGTATACATGTATGTAAACAAAACAGTGAAGCCTGTTGAAATTGTTTTAAGAAGGGAGGAGGGTGGTAAGGGAGAGGAAAAGAGAAGTGAGAGGTCTTGGGTACATTGTGTGCATGTATGGAAATGTCAAAATGACACCTCTCCCCCCCCCCCTTGTACAACTAATAGAGACTAACAAAAAAAATCTCTAAAAATGTAAAACCTCTCTTTCCAACTCTTTAGTCCCCTCTCCCTTTTTCTTCCTCTTCCCCTTTCTGTGTTACATTTGCACACTCAGTGCTAGGGCAAATACAGAGGTGAAATCTCATTGTTCTAGTGATGCAAATGGCATCTCTACCTCTGCCTGTTTTGTCACTCATTCTGGGAGGAACAGAAAAAAATTCAAAAGCAGGTACCCAGATCTGGTACCCAGATCCACACCTTATGAGCTTTGTGATCTTGGGGAGGTAATTTTATATCTCTTAGCCTCATATGTGGATCCCTATGCCCTACCTGCTTCTGAGAGATTCTGTGAGAATCAGGTACGACTTTTTAAAAGTAAATGGCCACGGTGTAAAAGCAGTGAAAGTTGCCACAACTTTGATTTTAAAACAGAACAACAACTTTGAGATAAATTTGTATTTCTTAAGTTGTAAAAATAGTCCCAATATTGTAAGTAGATATGGACCCCCCCCGCATGGAATGGAGGGGTGTATTAGGATAAGCAGTTAAGTATTAGAGCTTCTTTCCATAGTTACTTCAATATCTGTTGTAATTGAACTTCTGGCTTATGTATATGCTGTGATATACAGAAGTTAGTATAGATCACCTACAAGTTAATGCAGATGTATTGGTGGCCCAACCTTCAGAGGCTGCTGATCTAAGGCAACAGAGCATGGGACTGTCCTGAGTCTTGCCTCACCCAACCTTATATACCCTCCTCACCCCAGCCCTGAAGGCTCCGCTGAAAGAAAGGAAAGGGACTGATGAGTTTCCAATTGGCTTCTTCCATGGTTTAATGTTTATGTGTGTTTTTTTCTTTCCTACAGAGTAAAAATCAGGTTCATCGTAGGGGTGAATACAATGTTTACAGCACATTCCAGAGCCATGAACCCGAGTTCGATTACCTGAAGAGTTTAGAAATAGAAGAAAAAATCAATAAAATAAGATGGCTTCCTCAGCAGAACGCAGCTTACTTTCTTCTGTCTACTAATGGTATGTGCAGGTGATACTCTGTGTGATTCACTACAGTCTGCCAGCCATGCATGGGGATCTATCTTGGCCTCAGTTTCCCTCTGTACCCTGTGGACTCTGGAAAAAGCTAGCGACCACTTTGGCAAGATGCTTTGTAGAATGCCTGGCACTCATACACAGAGAAGTAGACCCATCGGGAAAGCAGTAGCTTTTCTTTTTATAAATATCAAATCTATTTCCCAATTGTGTAGAAATTCATTATCTGCAATTTCCAACAAATGTAGATTACTCACAGGTGTGTTTTGAATGACTTCCTGTCTTGCGCTTCACTGGATGTTATTCTGGGAATAGATATCAGGAAATTCAACAAGCCATGCTGTCTCTGAGTTGAGTATATTGGAGTTATTAATTCCTAAGTATATTTTATGATCTATCAAGCAGATGGCTGGGTATTTCTCTGGCAGAATCAAGTTCTTATCTAAGAGCCCAAGTTAGAAAGAGATGGGGCACCACTAAAGAACTTACTGATCACGAAACTGTTTCCCCAAACTCTCCTTCAAACTTCTTACACCATTTGTAGGTTTAGAAAGCCAAGATGTTGCCTGTTGAATGGTCAGGTTAACATATTCATAGCAGAAGTGGAATTACCTACCCTACTATAGCTTTGTGTGTGTGTGTGTGTGTGTGTGTGTGTGAGAGAGAGAGAGAGAGAGAGAGAGAGAGAGAGAGGAGAGAGAGAGAACACACTAAACCTTGAACTCAGGGCCTGACTGCTCTCCCTTAGCTTTCTCACTCAAGGTTGTCATTCTACCACCTGAGCCATACCTCCAATTCTGGCTTTTTACTCGTTAATTGGGGATCAGAATCTTTCAAATTTTTCTGCTTGGGCTGACTTTGAACTGCTATCCTCAGATCTCAGTCCCCCAAAGAACTACAACTACAGATGTAAGCCAAAAACATCTGACTTCCCTCTAAGAAGTTATCAATTGAAGGGCAATAGTTGAATAACATGACAATTAAGAGAATTAGTATATGGAAATTAGATACCGTTTCCTAAGTAAGTTAACTTACTTCATCTTGTCTATGAAGAGAAGATGCTTTAATATAAATGAAGAAACTCAGGATTTTCTTTTTTCTATACCAGCATTTAGAAAGGAAAATATTCACATGTCAAGTGAAAAAAAATTCATTCCTTTTAAAGATTAGAAGGAAGCAAACCTAAAAGTTTATCATGCTTATTTTTTATTATGGATAACTTGTGAATCTGTTCATTTTATCATTTTAATTTTCTAACTTTGTGTTCATGAGTCATATTTTAAGAAAAAGAAGTTTTGATGATGAATATGAGCTAGAAATCCATCAGAAACAAAGCCAGAGTACAAATGTAAAAAATGACAGTTATAAAACAGTCATTTTAGGGTTACTGAAGCATATCCTCATCTCTTCATGACCAGATCCTGAATCATCTGCTCTTCCATATTTAAGTATATTTAATTTTTCCTTATATTTATTGTTCTGATTTCTTCTGAAATTCTGGTTTCTTGCAAAAACAAACATAATTGTGTTACAATTTCTTCCCTTTTAATGTTGATGTTCAAGTTGTACTCCAAAGCTCTGTAGACTTCTAGTGGTCTTAATAACATCTAGCAAAGGAAAAATGTCTGAGTATTTTCTACAGCTAGTATGTTAGATTATGAAATTTAATCTATTGATTATTGCAATAAAATCCAAAGACTTATTAACTACTTTGTAAGGGGGATGGGAAGGAAAGTGAAATGCAATGAAGATTAATTATGTAGCATAATGTTCTGTTAATTGAGTTTTTAAATAGTTTTTTGATTAACAGGGATATTATCTTCCCATTTGGGATGACATTTCATATGTCAACAGCATCTCAAAAAATAATTCTTATAAGAAAGATGTCTGGGGTCTTTTGTGGTTTTCTTTTGTTATACTAATATTAAGATTCCGAACCCTCCTCAGAGCCAAATAGATCAACATGTAAAAATTAAAGGAAGACAATTGGAATTAGCGAACAAAAGAAGAAATGATGATGAGTGATAAGATTGTGTTCAAAGCTGCCACAAGTGATGATAGACTACTCAGAGAAGCAGCCAGGAAAAATGAAAAAGCCATTACTCATAGTAACCACCACAAGTCCCTTAGACATTTTTATCTACAAAGCTTCAAAACACTGAGTGGAAAATGGAGGGGAGGCAATGATAAAGTCAAGAATGACCTCAGGCAGTGCAACCATGGAGAGTTGGATTAAATTCTCTATCAATTATCTTTTTGAAAAAAGATGGTGCTTATCTTACTATAATTGAGCACAGTTTTTACTTTCTGCTCATTAACATATTTCCAACCTTCTAAAATGTTGTTCTAAGGCTTGAACTCAGAACCACAACACCACTTTCAGCTTTCTTTTTTGGTGGTTTTTGTTTGCTTGTTTTTGATGGTTTAATTGAAGATAAGTGTCTCAAGGACTTTCCTGCCTAGGCTGGCTTTGAACCATGGTCCACAGATCTTAGCCTCCTGAGTAGCTAGGATTACAGGCGTGAGCAAAATCACCTGACACCTTCCTAATGTTTAATGAAGACTAAAATTAACATTCACCTGTGAATCTAGACCTTGAAATTGTCACATGGAAATACATTGCTTCATTTAACTTCTTACTAGGTACTTTTCTATGAAAAGAGCACATGTTCATTATATGGATTTTTTTTAACAGAGAAACAAAAATCATAATAAAAGTGTTTCAATCTAAAAGAAAGCACTGTCAAGGTTTTTCTTTAAAGAAAGTGACAAAAGGGTATTAGTAAATCTGTTGATTTTTAAATTGTGTTTTTATTATCAGTTACACAAAGATGTTATAAGCACTCTCGATTGACGTCACCCCTTTCATGATTCTTCCCCCCAACTCACCTCCTCCCCTCAATTTCCTTAGTTTCATAGGATATGCATTGAATATTTACGACTGCATTCCCCCTCTTCCGCTCTTAATTCTACCTTCTTCTGTTAACCTCCCACCACACGCCTTTCAAGGACCAATTTCCTGGTATTCATGTCATTGGACTATGAGTTTTTCTAAGGATTTAAACCATTTGAATTCTCCCCTGCAAATACCATACACCACTTAATACATTTTTTAATAGAATTGTGCTGTTGTGCTACAAACTTTTAATACCAGATTTTAAAATTTCATAGTATAACTATAAGAGGATATTTTTCCTAATTGTTATTTTTCTATAATACATTTTCAATGACTGCATAGTATTCCCCTGTATGATTCTTCTATAGTTTACTAATAAACCTTTCACTATTAGACAGTTAGTTCTTGGCAGATTTCTTTTTCTCTAAATTATATAGGTAATGGATGCTATAAATATATTTATGGGTATAGCTGTTGGTATAGATAAATATATAGGTAAAATATATGATATCAACTATGTATAGCATATTAGAAATAGTTGTATAATTGTATACATATAATGAAAGACTAGGAAATTTTTCATAACACTTATGACTTATTTTCATAATAGAATTTAAGATTTTTTATCTTCCTGCTTATTTTCATTTTCTATTATAACAAATACTATTTATTCAATAAACAAGGAAAGATGATTAAACATAAAAAATCTACATATAAAATGCATATATTTGTAACCCCTGAAACATCCCTAGTACAGAGAAAATACCATGTGAATTTATGTACTATGTGAACAATAGATTGTCACTGACTGCAGAAATTACAGGTATTTAAGTCTGGTGCCAGTAGCACACACCTGTAATCCTAGTTACTCAGGAGGCTGAGATCTGAGGATCACAGTTCAAAACCAGCCTGGAAAGGGAAGTCCATGAGATTCTTATATCCGATAAACTACTTAGAAAAAGCTGAAATGGTGCTGTGGCTCAAGTGGTAGAGAACTAACCTTGAGCAGAAAAGCTCAGAGACAGCATCCAGGTCCTAAGTTCAAGTCACAGGACCAACAACAACAACAAAAAAGAAATTACAGGTGATTATTATTTTTTTGTGTTTTACCTGTGATTTTTCAATGTCTCTGTAGAGCCAGCTGTCATTCATGATACGAGAAATATAAGCTAAAAATTGCCTCGCAGATAGGCTGGGACACATTTCAAAGCCCAGCAATGGAAGGTATTTGGTGTTAAAAATCTACTGAGTCACAGTTATTATGAGCCCAACCACAACTGACCAGGAGCCAATCAAGAGACTTTAAATAGGCCTCCCGTTTCATTTTTCCCATCTTTCAGAGCTGGTCCCCCTGGCAGGATCTCCAGAGGGGGTGGAGCAAGAGGACTGTTTGCCATTGAGATGGAAATTCCTAAATTAAGCCCATAGCTGGGTGGGTTTCTTTGCCTCTTACCCTCCAGGAGCCAGGTTGAGGAAATGAGATCAGAATGCAAATCCTAGTGCACAGATGAGATTATAAAGTTAGCAGTTTTGCCAGGCCAGCAGCAGATCCGATCGGTCCTAGCAATGCCCAGGTAGCTCAAAACGGAGGCACGTTCTCTGTTAAAGAAGCCCCGTTGGTACCGAAAGCCCACAGTATGATACATGGAGGGCCACGGAGGGTGGGTGTTGTTTCCAAGGCTCAGAGGGAGCCATCCTGTGAAGTCACCACTCTTTGCTCTCAAGATCTCCCTTCCCAGAGGGGCAGGAAGTGCTGGCACACAGCCTGGGGAGGAGGAATGGAAGAGGAAAGGAAAGCAAAAGGGGAAGGAAAACCCATGACCCTTGCCCTCTTCCCTCTGACAGCATATAGAACATGGGATAAGACTGAAGCCACAGAGCAATATGTGAGGATTGCTGACTAGCTGCCCAATTTGCTAGTTCTCAAAGAGCTATCATTTGCAGGCAGTTCTTAACAGCCCTGCCCTGGGTTACACACTCCACATAGTGGGGTTTTTGAACACATAGAGCCCCAATAGGAAGGCAGTCTTTATTCTGTTTACCAATGAAGACACTGGGATACAGAGTAACTCTTAGTTTGCAATGTCCCAATATATGAGTTGTACTTAATATGGTATCTGTGAAACTCAAATTGGACTGTGTATTCAGTACTTTTTTCTTCTCCCTCAATGTGGGGGATCCTATTTATTTGTCACCCTAAAAGTATTAGTATGTGCCCTCTGAATGGGGATCCTAGCCTTCAGCCATGCAGCCAGCCAGAGATAAGATGGGGACCAGGCCCAAAGTTGTCTGACAGAGACAGAGGACTCAAGTATGTCCATGACTTGTAGATAAGTTAAAATAATACAAATAATGAACATGGGATCTGATTGTCCAAGGCCTCACACATGCTAGGCAAGTATTCTCCCAAGGAGCCATACCCCTAGCCTAAAAAGAGAATTGCCTCATCTCTGCCTGAATATTGCTAGGTGTCTTATGTAGATGTCATCTATTCAATCTTCCAGCTAGTATTTACTGAAGCATCTATTATTCCCCAGGTACTATTCTAGTTGCTCGAAATAGGGTGATGACCAAAACAAACAAGATCCCTGACTTCAGAGAGTGTATATGCTAGTGAGAGACAGGTAATCTGTAACCAACCAAGCAACTAATATTGTTAGTGGAAAGTACTATTAAACGTAAAGCCAAAGCCGGGTGCTTGTGATTCACGCCTGTAATCCTTGCTACTCAGGAGACTGAGATCTGAGGATCACGGTTCAAAGCCAGCCTGGACAGGAAAGTCCATGAGATTGTTATTACCAATAAACGACACAGAAAAGGCTGCAAGTGGTGCTGTGGCTTAAATGGTAGAGTATTAGCCTTGAGCAAAAGAAGCTCAGGGATAGTGCCGAGGCCCAGTGTTCAAACCCTAGGACCTGCCAAAAAAAGTAAAGCCAGACAGTAATGGTTTGTGTCTGTTATCTGGACTACTCAGGTGATTGAAATCTGAGTATCACAGTTTCAAGCCAGCCTGGTCAGGCAAGTCCATGAGACTCTTCCCTCCTACCACCAAAAAGCCAAAAAGAAGAATTGTGTGGTCAAACACTAACTTTGAAAAAAAAAAAAAAGCTCAAGTTCCAGGTCCAGTACACACACACACACACACACACACACACGCACACACACGGCAAGAACACAGAGAAAGAAAATGTTGGTTTTATAGATGCCTTTCTGATATGAGCTAAAAGAACAAAGTGAAGGAGTAAAGTCCTGTAGAAAAGAGGATAAAGGGCTTTCCTAGCAGAAGGCACAGCACATGCAAAGTCCCTGAGGCAGAGTGAGCTTAGTATGTATGGAGCACAGTGAAGAAGCCATACAGGGAATCACATCAAGTGAAGGGGACTAGGGTACTCAGTGAGATCAGACATGAGAAGGAAATAGAGAGTACAAGTTATAAAAGGCCTTCCAGGACATGATAACAGTATTTAAAAAGTTGGGTGCTGGTGGCTTGCATCTATAATCCTAGCTGTTCAGGAGGCTGCGATATGAAGATTCAAGTCTACAGGAAAGCCTGCGAGAATCCTATCTCCAAGTAACTACCAAAAAGCAACAAGTGGAGGTGTCATGGGTGTTAACTTTTTCAAGTATAATAGTTTTAAAGTAAGCTCCATTTATGTGACTGCTCTTCCTGTTCAGTATTCAATCAGTAGTTTCATGGATTGAATCAAATGAACTGATAAGCTATAGAGTGAACGTGGCATTAGCAAGAAGAACCATGTCCCACCACCATCTATGCTTGTGTGAGATCCCATTTCAGATGTCAGGAAAATGGTGTCCTGCGGCCTTTCCCCTGCACTGTCCCCTGTGACCACACTCTCCTCCCAGCCCCAGACTCCTCTTCCCTGAGCCTTATTTCCTCTGCTTGCCCTCCACAGATAAAACTGTGAAACTATGGAAAGTCAGTGAGCGTGACAAGAGGCCAGAGGGCTACAACCTGAAAGATGAGGAGGGCCGGCTGCGGGACCCCGCCACCATCACAACCCTGCGGGTGAGTGCACTCAGGGCTCAGGCCCTGTCCTGGGCAGCCAGAGCTGCCAGAGGCTGGGGAGGAGCATGGGGGGGGGTGCTCCTGCTGGAGCAGCTGTAACAAGCAAAGCAGGGTGCTCAGTGGAGACTCAGCCAAGCTCTGATGACTACTTCTCCACACTTAGCCTTTTGTCCCCGGCCACATATGATCGAACACTACTCTGTGCATAGATAGCTTCTGTCTGCTTACTTGGTCTAAAATGTCCTGAGGACCCAGGGTACAGAGAATGGGAGACAAGGAGGAAGTTGAGGATTTCACCTTCAGGATCTAACTAGGGCTGGGTTTGAACTCCACCACTTACAGACTCTGGGGCACTTGTTAGTCACTTAAATCCACGTGACAAGAAACAAAAAAAAAGTCTAAAGGAGGAAGAAAAAATGATTCCAGATGTTTCCGTTCATGGTCACCTGGATCTGTTGCTTTCAGGCTGTGGTAAGGCAAAAACATCATGGGGGTGGGAACATGTGTTTCAGACTGCTTAAATCATGACAGCGCCAAGAAGCAGAGATAGGCAGGGAGGGGCCAGGGGCAAGACATCTCTCAGAGGCACACCTCTGGTGACCAGGCCTTACCTGCTGCTTCCTCTCAATGAGTGCCATCAAATTAAGAACTCATCAACAGATGAAGCCATGATTGGTCAGAGTTCTGATGTCCCAATTACCTCTCCATCCTTGGGGCCACAAGCTTTCAGTCTTCCACATCTGACTGAGCCTGGGGCTGGGCACTTCATACCAAAATCATCATGATCACTTAGCCTTCTCTTATTTTTATTTTTGGCAGTACTGGGTTTGAACTCAGGGCTCACATATCCAGGCAGGTGCTTCGAAAAGACACACCCTGTGTTTTTTGCTTTTATGACTTTTTTTTATGACATAGCTGGGATAACAAGAATGCACACTACCATGTCTAACTTTTTATTTGTATCTGAGATGGAGATCTTATAATCAATATCACTACTCCCGCCCCCCAACTCCCCTAAGAAAAGAGACCCAGGAACTAAGTGGTTACTACTATGTGTGTTAACTAGCTCCCTGGTTTATGTGTTCATTCACCTGTTTAATCCTTAAATGTTCTGAGTGCACTCTTTGACCTCTCAAGGATGGATCCAGAATTCATGGACACTGAGTCTTCAGATGAGCTGCTCCAGCGCTGGCATTCATTGGATGCTATTTCCTCTGGTCACCCTACACTATGAGGTGACTTCTGGCCATCTACTCCTCTTGATATACAAAGGCCTTGAAGACTTGAATCAAACAATAAAGACTAGGATCCTGGAATCAGTCTATTCTGGGCTAGAATGCTGGCTCCCTTTCTCTCCAGCTCAGGACTCTGAACACTTTATATTAGACACCCTATGCCCTTAATGCCTTCTCTTTGTTACATGGATGATAGATGCTGCTTCCAGGGATTTTCGTGATCTTACACACAGTATTACACACAGTAAGATACTGTGTGTAATGAGAACTTAGCTCATGCAGTGCTTGGCTGATAGAAAGTACTCAGTGTTAGTTCTTGCTGTTGTTTAAATATTACCACCATCATCATCAATCTCCTCTTCCTCCTCCTCCATCATCACCACCACCATCATCACTGTGGACATTCTTAACCCTCCCCAATAGTAAGCCTATATATAACAGAAAATTCATATTTCCCTTTTTATATTTTTTTTACTGTTCAGTTCACTCTACAAACTGTTTGTGGCTATCTAGTATAGTGTACGCAGTGGGCAAGTTACCAGGAATGAAGATTGTCTTTTTCTCCTGAAGACATTGTAATCCTCTGGGGAAAACAATTTCTACTCTGAACTTCTGCCCAAACTTTGCTTTGTCCTTTTTCTACGGATGAAATTTCTGAGGCCAGCCATGGAGCCCTCTTGGGGACGCTGTAGGAGCTATCATGCATGACATCCTATGGGATCTCTGAGGATCCATCACTGAGCTGGACCAGAGAAAGAAGGCCTGTTCCCATTCCTGGTGGAGCAGAGGTCTTCCCTATGGCCAGATGGGTACTAATGAAGTAGGATGCACATCACATCAAACACAGAAAGAGGCCCAGAGGTGTGCCTGCAAATTGGAAAATCCAAATCTAGTTCTTGCTTTTTCAACAGCCAGAGGCATAGAACCTGGCCAGGAAATCCCATTTCTTCTCTCCAACTTTGGCTTTGAAGCTTCCAAGCAGAAAAAAATGTATATTCCTGAGACCTGTAACCAGTGGGATGAACTAGTAGAATCGTTTTTTAATGCATTTTAAAAAATTATGCTTTTGGGCTGGGAAGGTGGCTCAGTGGTAGAGTGCTTGCCTTGCATGC
>NW_012267301.1:6194375-6213465 GCF_000151885.1 Dipodomys ordii
TTTTTTTTTTTGGTCAGTCGTGGGGCTTGAACTCTGGGCCTGGGCGCTATCCCTACGCTCTTCAGCTCAAGGCAAGCGCTCTACTGCTTGAGCGGTTTATTGGAGATAAGAGTCTCACGGACTTTCCTGCCGGGGCTGGCTTTGAACCGCAATCCTCAAATCTCAGCCTCCTGAGTAGCTAGGACTACAGGTGTGAGCCACCAGAGCCCAGCTTTGAGTACATTTCTTTTTGAACAGTGTCACCCCCCTTCCTCATTCTCTCCAACTTTCCCCCTTCCAACTCCTCCCCCTGCCAAGTTGTATAGTTCATTTCCAATATAGTGTCTAGTGAGTTTCACTGCTGAATTGGTTCACCCTTTGTCCTACCAGTTCTATGTTTCCCCTTCCCCTTCCCAAATCAGATAAGTTTAAATACAAGACTAATGGCACAGAAGTCAAAAACAGTGACAAAAGGGAATATACCAAAAGAAAAAATAACAGCAAACAGTACAATAAAAAAAACCTCTTGTTTACATTTCTTGTAGTTCCTTTCGATAAACATCATTTTATGTGATCTTATGCACATAGCTATTGAGCCCTTGTGATCCTCTCCTAAGAATATCCCCCTTTGTTCTCCCTGTGTTAATGTTTAGAGTACTGTTTAATTGTGGGCAGATGTAATTAGTCATCTTTTACTGTCCATTGGGTTTATGTGTAGATTTATAGGCACATTCTAGTTATTAGAAATGAGGGAAATCATGCAGCCTATGTTTCTTTGGGCCTGGCTTACTTAATTTTTTCCAAGTCTTCCCATTTCCTTACAAATGGGGCAATGCCATTCTTTCTGATGGAAACATAGAATTCCATTTTCTTGACCCATTTGTGCACTGAGGGGCATCTGGATTGATTCCATATTATAACTATGGTAAACATCGTTGCAATGAACATGGTTGTGCTGGTAGCTTTTCGTGTGTGTTCATGTGGTAATGGTTGGACTCATGGCCTGAGCACTGTCCCTGAACTTTTATGCTTAAGGCTAGTGCTCTACTACTTAAGTCATAGCTCCACTCCTGGTGTTTTTGGTGTTTAATTGGGAATAAATGTCTCAAGGACTTAACTGCCTGAGTTGATTTCAAACTGCAATGCTAACATTTCAGCTTCCTGAGTAGACAGAATTACAGGCATGAACTACCAATGCTCAGCTGGAACCTGAATCTTTAACACTTGACCCTGGTGGCTAACACAAGAAGATCTGTGGTCACTGGGTTCTGCAATCCTCATGGCCTCTTAGAACTGTTGCATTTATGAGCCTCTATTATTTTTTTCAATCATGTGAGCAGTTCTTGTACCGTTTTTGGAGACATATTTGTCATAAAATTGTTTTACTCTTATCTAATTTTCCTCCTCTTCCTTCATAGACTTGGAGACATCTTATATTTTAGGTTAATACCCATACCCAGCATTCTTTTTCAGTGCAAACTCTAAATATAAAGACCAGCCTCCATTCCTCTTTGATTCTAGTAGTAGAAGGAAACAAAACAAAACAACAACAAAAAAGCACTAGGCAAGGCAGAAAACCATAGATTCAGAACAATGGCTCCAAACAGAGGAGCTGATATGTTATTAATCAGCCTATAATTTACAAACATGCTCAGCTCTCAAATTTTGCATTGCCAGCAATTCCCCCCGCCTCTCTCTCTCTTTCTCCCTCCCTCTTTCCCTCTCTCACTCTCTTTCCTTCTCCCTATACCATGATTCTCTCTCACTCACTTTCTCAGTTTCCAACTCTATATGAGTCTTGAGTGTGAGAATGTTTAATAATATCTAACAGCTAATTAATCCTTGATGTGTAGTGAGCCGGCTCTGCTTCAGGTCTGAGAGGCTCAGCCCTTCAAAACAAGAATGGGGCTGATTTTTTTTTTAGGGAAGATGCTGCTTGCGATGTGTCTGTTGTTTCTTGGAGAGTCTATGAGATACCCTCCTCTGAAAGTAGTGTCCCCTGTGGAAGCAAAGTGACGATAATCAACAACTTCATGGATGTCAAACACCCTTTACATCATAAAACGCTTACCCCATGCCTTGATTGGTCTTTAAGACAGAAAACAACAAAAAGAACAGCATAGGTGTCTATCAGGGAAAATGCTGCCATCTGGTAAAATTTTTTGGATATTTTTATTATCTTTAGTTGTGCCAAGGAGTTATTCAACAAAGCAGTTCAGGATTATAATGCATCTTGATAAATGTCACCCCTTTCCATATTCTTACCTACTCCTCCCTACCCACCCTTTCCCTCACTTTTCTTAAATTTTTATATATATTGGCTTTTTTTGGCATTTAACAAAGTGGTTTATATATACAATGCATCTTGATTTATGCCATCCCTTCAACATTTTCACTCCCTTTCAACCCACTCCTTGCCTTATTTTTCCTAATTGGTGGTATATGCAGTGAATTTTTTACTGTATTCTGCCCCCTTTCCCTTTCATTTGTCTATCCTTCTCCCCTTGGCTGCCACCCCACCACTTATAAGTACCCATTTCCTGGGTTAGGGAGCCCTTGCCATATCCCACACTGCCCTTTTTATCTGCTCTGGCAAACTAGGAGCTGGGGTTTACTGTCAAGACCCCCATTTAACAGATGAAACTCAAAGAGGTTGAGTTCTATGCTCAAGATCATACAGGACTGAGGAGCAAATCTGATCTACTTTGCTCAGCCATCTGGACCCTTAAATCTGTTGCCAGCTCAGAGAGGGAAAGTGAGATACCCAATGTTCTCCAATTGGTTATTCCAATGGCAAGGACTAAATAGCAACAGCTAGAGGTCTTAAACTTAGAAATACGCACTTGGAAGCCAGGCACTGGTGGGCAATGCCAATAATCCTAGCTACACAAGAGGCTGAGATCTGAGGGTTAAAGTTCAAAGCCAGCCCGAGTAGAAAAGTTCATGAAACTCTTATCTCTAATTAACCATCAAAATGCCAGAAGTGAAAGTGTGCCCTGAGTGGTAGAGAGCCAGCCTTGAGGAAAAAAATATCTGAGAGACAATACTAGTCTGAATTCTAGACCCTGTACTAGAATCCAATAGAAAACTCTCTCTCTCTCTCTTTCTCTCTCTCTCTCTCTCTCTCTCTCTCTCTCTCTCTCTCTCTCTCTCTCTCAAGTTTTCAGATGCTTGGCCACCACATGGAGAAATATACAGCCTGAGATCCTACAAAGTTCTACTTAACCAAATCCTCTGTAGCCTGCCAATACCCAAGAGTACCAGGCCTTCAGAGCCTTTTCTAAGCAACAGGACTAGTACTAGTACTCTAGTGACTTAATTGGCCGGGGATGGGAGCTGAGAGGGATGAGAAATCACACTTAGCATACTTCTTGCTGCAGGACAAGCCTGGAGGTATTATTCCCTCATTATGGTTGGCTGCTATTGCCCTGGGAACCTAGGCCAGGGTGAAGTTTGCTTTCCAACCTATTATAAATAGAGTCTCTAAGGTACGAGCTCCCAAGCTGTAACTTGTCATAACCTGTTCCCTGAAAAATGGAGGTTTATAATGAGTTCAGTTTCTCCATTATAATAGATTTTACCCAAACACCCCTTACCATATCGCTAAATAGAATAACAATTGTAATCATGATCATAATAATCACTGTTTACTGAAAGCTTAGCATGTGTTAGATCCTGGATTTTGTATTTTTGTCATCAGCTCTCTCAGGTTGGTTTTGTTAATGTCTCTAGATCTCCTGATCCCCAGCCCCTCACTTCATGTCAGCCACTGCCCAAGTGTCAGATCATCAGAAGAGGCTTCCTGGAAGCACCAGTGGAAGAACTTACACTCACCTCTTCCAGGTCACCGTGTGAACTGGAAGGACTCCCTTGCTTTTTTGCTTATCTCTTCTTCTCAGTTAATGTACTCTTTTTAAAAGCGTTTTTTATTGTAAAAATGCTGTACAGAGGGGTTACAGTTACATGAGCAAGGTAATGAGTCCATTTCCTATTGAGCATTGTTAACATGCTCTTGACTCATCTCCTGCCTTGATTCATCTCCTCCCCCACCACAATATATGCTCAAGTAGTCAGGGGCAATGGCGCTCTCGTACCCAGGACACTGCTTGGCACATGCGAGAGACCTAGCCATTATTTGTCAAAGGGATGAGTTGCACAGAAAGGGGAATGAGTTTCAGAGTAAGTCAAAAGTTTGTACAAAACCTCATAGCTGCAAAATAGCAGAACTGTGATTCATATTCAGTCTTTCTGATCAATGCATTCTTATTCTCTTTAGCTCCTGATTTGCCTCCCTGCCCCTCCCTCCCTTCCTCTTTCCCAACCCTCCTCTCCCCTAGGACAGCTCAGGACCTTTGCTCAGCTGCCATTTTACCATTTCTCAACTTTTTGCTAGTTATTTTTTTTATTTTTTTCACAGATAGAATAATTTTATTTCCAAGCAATTCCAGAAACATACTTTCCCATCTCAACTTTTGTTTTTATTTTATAGATTGTATTTGCTCCTAAAATCCCCTTGGCCATGAAAAATCGACCCAAAGTCAAAGGTTAAAAGATTATACATGACATTATCCACCAAAATAATTATCTAAGTCCTAATAAATATATCACAAGTCAATGGTAACATATTAAAATTAATTTAGATTTTACTGTTTTGTAGCACTTCAAGGTTTCCTTCATATATCAATATTGTTCCTTTATCCATGATGTTATATTTTATATTATCCATGATGTTACAATAAGATTATCAGTTTTTTCATAAAATCAAGAAACAAGAAAAGCTGTACTTTTTTTTGGTGTGTGTGGGGGTGGGGGGTCCAGTCGTGGGGCCTGAACTCTGGGCCTGGGCGCTGTCCCTCAGCTCTTCAGCTCAAGACTAGTGCTCTACCACTTGAGCCACAGCGCCACTTCCTTTTCTTTTTGCTTATGTGGTGCTGAGGAATGGAACCCAGGGCCTCATGCATGCAAGGCAAGCACTCTTCCACTAAGCTACCTTTCCAGCCCTGTACTTTTTTTTTTTTTAAGACCAGTTAGTAGAGCACAAACCTTTTCTGTAAGACAAAATCCAATAGAAAAATAAAACTCAAGTTCTCAACAGGGTGAACCCTTTGGTGCACTTCCATCTGGGAGAACTCTTGAAAAAGCTGAAATATTTGCTATCTGTAATTACTGTAATGTTTCACTCATGGGTGTGGAAGAAAATGTCACTTTATGAAACTGTATTATAGTCCTTCTTTCTTAGAGGCAGAGAAATTCCAAAGAGACAAAAAAAAATTCAAAAGAGCCTATCTTTTAATAATGCCAAAAAGAAGGGGCTGGGAAGGTGGCCCAGGGGTAGAGCGCTTGCCTTGCATGCCTGAGGCCCTGGATTCAATTCCTCAGCACCACATAAGCAAAAAGAAAAAAGCTGGAAGTGGCGCTGTGGCTCAAGTGGTAGAGCACTAGCCTTGAGCTGAAGATCTGAGGGACACCCCAGGCCCAGAGTTCAGGCCCCACGACTGGACCCCCCCAAAAAAATAATAATGCCAAAAAGAATAGCCACTAGGGCTAGAGGTAAGGCTCAGTGGCAGAACCCTTACCTTTGCTGGTTATTTTAGTGATGGAATCTCTTCGAGTTTTCTGCCTGGTCTGTGACCTCAAACCACAATCCCATATCTCAGTTTCCTGAGTAGCTAAGATTGTAGGCATAAACCACTGGCACTCAGCATCTTATAACTCTATCAATGCGTTCTCTCCTCTCCTGTCCTCTTCTCTCCTCTCCTATTCTTTTCTTGTCTTTTCTTTTCTTTTCGTTGTGCCAATCCTAGAGATTGAACTCAGGGTTCGGGCACTGTTTTTTTGTTGTTGTTGTTGTTTTATAAATGCATTTTTATTGTAAAAATACTGTACAGAGGGGTTACAGTCACATGAACAAGGTCATGAGTACATTTCCTATCAAGCATTTTTACCTCCTTCTTTGTTTTTCCCCTACCATCCCTTCCCTCCCCACCTCTACAACTACATTCCTCTTCCCCCCTCCCCTCCTGCCTAAATTGTAAAGTTCATTTTTCAACATAGTGTCTTGTACATCTCATTGTTACAATGGGTCAACCTGTATCTCTATTTAAGCATTTTATTTTTCCCTTCCCCTCCCTAAGCTAGAGAATTGTATATATAAGATGCTGGGTACTGCATATATATATCAGGGGTTATACCCTGGGGGAGGAACATACAAAGAAACAAAAAAATCACATGGTACATTATAAATACGTTAGGAACAATAGCAAGCAAGAAAAAATTGGGCACTGTTCTTAAGCTCTTCAGCTCAAGGCTAGCATGCTACCACTTGAGCCACAGCTCCACTTCCAGCATGTTGGTGGCTGATTGAAAATCAGAGTTTCATGGATTTTCTGCCCAGACTAGCTTTGAACTGACACCCAGAAAATGCTTTCTTAACAGATGAGCTTGGTTTCAGAAAGGTGGTGGGTGAAGGCTGCAAAGTCTTCTCTGCCATACGGTATGTAAACAAGGGATGTGCTGTTTCTTTTTTTTTTCTTTTTTTTTTAATTTTATTTTATTTTATTTGTGAACATACTGTACAGAGGGGTTACAATTGCATGGGCAGGATAATGCGTACATTTCTTACCAAGCATTGCAGCCTCCTCCTTTGTTTACCCTTCACATCCCTTCCCAGCCTCCCCCCTCCCCCTCATCCCAATCCTTCTCCTTCCCCCCTCCCCCCCATCCCCCCCCCAACCGACGTTATAAAGTTCATTTTGGACATGACAACTAGTACTTCTCATTGTTGCATCAGGTCCACCTGTGTCCTTAAACAACTGGTTTTTCCCCATCTCCTCCACAAGTTATACTGACATCAAATATAGTGAAAGCAGGGGTTATACTGTGGGGGAGGGACATACAAAGCAACAAAGAGATAGTCTTATAAATGCGTTAGAAACACATGCATGAAAGAAAAAAGAAAACCTGCCAAATGACATTATGATTCACTTGCGTGCCTCCTGACCTTGATGCTTCCTGTCTTGCTCTCAGCTCAGGGTAGAACACTTTATTGTTGTGACTGTTTTGATATTATTATTAGCATATAGTGGGCTTCAGAAGGGAGTTTTATTGTGCACAAATTCCATTCGTGCACAACTATCCCCTGATCAAATTCACCACTTCGATTACCCTCCTTCATTCTGCCTGCTCCCTTCTTAAAACAACTTCAGCTATATTTACCCTCCTTCGCTGTATCTCCATCCGGCCTTTCCCTTCCATGGGGACTCAACCCCTCTTCTAACTGCATCTGTTTTACATTCCTGTTGCTCCTTTATTTTAGTGTGTTTAATTGTACAAAGGGATTTCATCATGCATATATTATACATTTATCTGAATAACCCCTTGATTGCTCTCTCTTCATCTTTCCACATGCCCCTTACCCCTCTATTATTCAACAACTTGCTGTGGACCTCCCTACATCATCTTCATACACAAACACAATGTATTTCAGTCTTATTCACTTACCCTTTCCCCATGTCCTCCCAAGCAATCTCAGTGACAATCATGTTACATTAATTCTCCTTCTTCACTGGAGCTGAGCAGTTTTTGTGTCCCATTTTACTATTTCTTCTTTTTCAGTCCTGAGCTAGATACCCACCCATCATAGAGATGTGTACACAGATTGAGGGAGGCAAGCACTGGTTCCAAACCCTGATGATAAATGAGAAGCAGCAAATACAAGAACTGACGCATAGCCAGACACTATTGACCCACATCAACAGTTAAACATTGAAAGTCAACCTGGGCAGCAGCATCTATAAGACTCCACCTCCAAAGCAGCCATCAAAAATGCAGAGCTGGAGGCATTGGCTCAAAGATAGAATACCAACTGAGCAAGCAGAGTTCAAGCCCCAATAGCACACATGAAAAGAACAGAGCACAGAGCTATCTGACTGGAATTTGTGTCCTTCATGTACATTAGCTGAACCAGACATGGCATGACTTTTGATAAGGACATCAGTGAGAATCACAGCAGGAGGCATGGGACTTTGTAGTGGATGTCTTATTCCCTTCATTGGATGCTTACCCTGTGGTTGGTATAGTGCTAAGCAGGTACTGCAAAATCGGTCTCACACTTCTTCCTCAAGGGACAGGGAAGAGAGAAGCTGCTCCTGGCTGCTGTAGGCAATCAGTTTTATCCATCTCTAAATGCATTGTGCATCACAGTCACCCAGTGTGCTTCATAGAACACAACCACTTGGCCTCCTTCCTAAGGATTCTGGGTAGTGGGTCTGAGTTGGACTCCAAGAAATGACAGCTTTGACAGGCCCCTCTCCTGAAAGGCCCTCAGTGATTCTGATACACTCTTTTAGAAGTACTGAATGAGGCTCCATAACCTGAGACTGGCACCTGGTGGTTGTCATGGCAACCTAGAGGATGCACAGAGGGGAGGAGACACAGGATCAGGAAGGAGTTTTCCTGGTGTATCTGGGGTAGTGGGTAGAGGATAGCTGAGCTTTTGTGCTGGAGAAGGAGGGGGCTCACTGATACTCCCAAGGAAACAGCAAGGTAAGAAGATGGACATGAAGATATCCTTTTATCTAGTACTATGGATATGAACATCCATTTACAAAAGAAAATAACAGAGGTTCTAAGAGTCCAAGTATCCATCCAGGGTCAGTTATAGGGCAAATTGTTGGTTGAATCAGGATGAGTTTTTGCTTTCCCTGATTTTAATTGGGGGGGGGGGGCGGGTGTTATGTTTTTATAACCTAGGCCTCTTAGGACATTGCTACTGCCTGCCTCTAACCATTTCTAATTTTTTAAGGTTTCATTTTCTGATTTATAACTGCTCTGAGGGCTTAATATACAATCCTTTCCTGGTTTCATCTTTCCTTTCTGATATTTGTTGCACATAACAATGGAGTGTTTAGCTACGGTGGTGAAAAAAAATCAATCAAGCCTGTTCCATATTCACAGGCTTGCAATGGCCCCCAGATGGCCCCCTGGATTAGATTAACTTTGTGAATGTGTCACTCTGGTGTGGGTAATTTCTCAACCTCAGTTCCATCTCCCCAACCCTGTCTCGGCGGGTGGATATTGAGATCGCTCATTGATTGACTGCTCTGAAAGCGAATACTGGCATGTGATGTGTGTAACTCAGCAGGACACACATACTCTGTGTTTATGAAAATAAATAATAATTTGGGTTATCATTATTGATTGCCATCATTATCTGATTGCATCTGTCTGTGTCATGGGTTTCTGTGAAGGGAATCGGGAAGTCTTGTGCAGGGACTGTAAGCACTCACTGGTAGACAATCCCTGCATTTGGACACATTGCATCTTTTGCAGATGAAGGCTGTGGGCCTTTCTATGGTGTTAGTTGGCTGATTTCTTTAGCAAGCATCCAGGATGACAATGCTAGGCATGTTCCATGTTAGCCAAAAACACTAATTCAGTTGGAATCATAATAGTAGTTAACATTTATGAAGTATTTACTGAGTTCCAGGAACACTTTTCATGCATTGGCAGATTTGCTCTCAGTATTAACCTACAATGTATATCCTGCAAAATTAAGAAGACTGTGGGAAGGGGTGAGTAGAGGAGGAATAGGTAAAAAAGTTGAAAAGGGCGACGTGGATCAATATGTATTGTATTCATAAACTGCTTCGGTAAATGGCAACTCCTTTGCACAACTACTTACAGATAACAATTTTTAAAAATCCTTTTAGAAATAGAAAAGAAAGATAAACCTGCAGTGCATGTGAGTACTAATCCTCTTTGTATTTTAGCAATGTGGTACCTGAAATCTGAGAGGCAAAGGAGCTTGCTCAAAGTCAGAGATTAGTCAGTGGTAATGCTTTATAATGCCAAAACTCACGTTGCTATAGTGTCTCATGTTAACATAGATTGTCTGGTACGCATCTAAAAACTCAATATAAGCCAAATATGTATATATGAGATGAGCAGGTGCAAAGGACAGCCTGACAAGAAACCCATAGGAGCTGCTAGTGTCTTGAACATGGGTGGGTTTTATGTTGTTGTGGAGGAAGGTGGGCAGGAAGGGTACATGGAAGTCAGCTACAAAACCTGGCAGTTATCAGACATTGGAGATGCCTAAGCCCTCCCCAGAAAACTGCATCTGCATCTGTTAGAGCAGAGCCAGGAAATTTTCCTCATTTTTTTCTACTATATCCTAAGCAGTTCTAAAGATCAGCAGAGACTGGCAGGCTGAGCTTGAAAACCCACTCCAAAGTAGAGAGTCTGTGATTTGATTTTTCAGCCCTTCCCTTTTTCTTTCCCCTCCCTCACTTGAGGTTCTATACAGATCCATCTGAGGATGACATAATAATGGAGACCTCAGTGCTTCTACCCTAAATAAGGGGTTGATTTAGATTGACCTTCAGAAATGGCTCAGGGTATGTACGATTGATTCTGAAATGTTGATATCATCTACCACTCAAGTTTTGTTTCATTTTCATTCCTGGCCATATCATGGGGTAGCCCACCCAGTACCTACTACATTATACTCAGTAATAATACTCCTGAC
This sequence comes from Dipodomys ordii, assembly GCF_000151885.1. Classification (NCBI taxonomy): domain Eukaryota; kingdom Metazoa; phylum Chordata; class Mammalia; order Rodentia; family Heteromyidae; genus Dipodomys; species Dipodomys ordii. The sequence continues at coordinate 6,204,883 of NW_012267301.1, forward strand.
ATTTATTACATACGTGCCATGCACCCCGTTTTCTGCTATGCAGGTTACAAACACTACCCACTATATCCTGATAGTAGCCTTAATGGCTGAGTAATATTGTTAACTCCATTTACAAATGAAGCAAGTTTCCTAAGTCTTGGTAGATATAGCTACCAAGTAACAGGATCATATTTTTAACCAGGTGTAGTCTAACTGCAAAGTCTATGCCCTTAATACTGCAGGGTAATAATGACAGGAGATAACTATACCTCAAGCAGATTCATGGAAATAAAAGTATGTTCTTGCAGAGGTCAGGCTGATAAAGGAATTTGCCAATGTGTCTATCATAATGCCTTGTCTTTAATAGATGTCTCCTAAATTGTCTTGAACTCAAGAGTAAATTATTTACTTTCATCTTAGAGATAGCTTTGTTCTGCATTTTCCATATAGTAATTAGATCTGCCAGGAAATATAACCAGAACCCTACATCTGGTTTAGAATCAAGTTCTCTTTTTCTCTTGTTCCCAGCCCCTTTGGAAAGCAATCATGGCTTCTTGAATAGGATAGTAATGACATTCACATGTATGTGAGTGGTATGATAGGTTACTAGTGTCAGGGATAGAAAGAAAGAAATATGAGCTTTTCCAATGTCTCTAGTGACATTTCTTGTGATTCCCTGGTCAGGAGGCTGGACAGCATTCTAAATTATAGTCATTCTCTTTTCCTATTTTTGATCATTAAATGGTCTGAATTTTAGGGATGTAAGAAGGTGCATCCATAATCTTTTCCAGGTTTTGCAAGTTAGGGTCTTGTCACTAGCTCAAATTTAGTTCTCACTGATCCAGACTGGATTCTCTGAGAAGAGTTTTTAATTTGATTCTCCCAGTTTTCATTTAAAGAGGAAGTGGAAAGTCAAGGCAATTAGATGATTGAAAGGGGGAAATAGAGTAGGCCTAATTTATTTATAGGCTTGTTATACTTTTTTTTTACCAAGCTTGGTCATAAAACAATCATCAAAAACAAAAAATTGAAATTTCTGTACATGCCTTAATCAGCTCAGTTATTGTCAACCACATGTAAATCATAGCATGCTTTGATGAGTGCTTCTGTGACCTTAATTTTATAAAAAAATCTGCCTCATGAAAAGCAAATGGTGCTCCAAAGCATGGTAAAAGTTGTGGTAATCCTTCCAAGCCCAAAAGGGCGGATAATGTGTTTAATTGAAGTGATGGGGTGAAATTTTGAGGTTTCTTTGAAAAGCATCATGTCTTCAGTGGAAATTAGGTTGTAGTATGCGGGGGGGGGGGGGAATGAATTAAGCATCTGCAGTACAGTCCTGAGCTCTATGTATTCTGAGCATGTGCAAGTTTTCCTAACACACTGATTGATATCAAGGGCCTCCTGTATGTCCATTTCCTGAATCTTTCAGATGGAGTTATCTGAATTATGATCATATTGGGAAACACATTGTACCTACACAAGGTCCCTGCTCTAGAGTGTACACTTACTGTTGCTAGAGTGAGGAGTGACTCTAGTCCCTGAAACTAGACATGTATGTGTTGTATGCACAGGTGTGTGGGGGAAATATGCTGCCTGAGTAGTGTATTGCTCAAAATATGAAGTGTTAACAGAGCACAGACCAGACTTATTTGTTTCCCAGCTTGGCGATCTTAGCAACAGATTAAAAAATAATCCTAAGCCACTCAGGAAGCTGAGATCTGAGGGTCATGAAGCCAGCTCAGGCAGGAAAGTCCATGGCCCTTATCTCTAATTAACCACCAAAAAAGCTGGAAATTGAGCTATGGCTCAAGTGGTAGAGCACTAGCCTTGAGAAAAGAAGCTCAGAGATGTGTCTAGACCCTGAGTTCAAGCCCCAGGACCAGCACCAAGAAGAAAGAAAAAAAGTATGTGTTTAGATTCCTTTTTGCTGCCAGATTATGCAAAGAACTCATCTGAAATCACAAGAGACTCTCTAGGATCTCTGTTCATTATATATAAGATCTTTTTTTAGGGAATAATGAATACAAATGGACTTGGAATTGAGTTCAATAAAGGACACAATTACTTTGATCCTAATACTTTGCGAAACAAGCTTCAACTGATGCATTGATGTAAGTACTTTTAACATCAAGAAAAATGATAGCAAGCTAGTTCCTTTTCTTTGATGCATAAAAATAAGGAACTAGTTAGAATAAAACTTTTATAAGGATGGTTTTATGTTAAAGGACACTTTTCAACAGAATAAATATTTTGTTCTCTGATTTCTTTAGAATGGTTGTACCAAAAAGGAAAGACATTTTCTACCTACAGAGCAGGCATTAGATATGGGGGGGGGGGGAAGGTGTCACATTTCTTTACATTTGTCACTGTTATCAGAGGACCTTTCTTTTCCTTTACCAGAAACACATTAAAAGTAGTGGTGTACACATACATACTCACAAATGTTTCTTGTCTAAGTAATAGAGGAAACTGTAGCTTAAACAGATTGGGGAGAACTGGGATGAAACTCAGGATTTCAGGCTTGCTAGGAAGATGGTATACCACTTGAGTCATGCCTTTAGCAACTTTTTGCATTGATTATTTTCAAGCTAAATCTCCCTTTATGCCAGTGGCTTGGGCTGCAATCCTTCTACTTGTGCTTTCCTGAGTCTCTGGGGGTGACAGTCACACCACCGCTACACCCAGCCATTGAAGTTCTTTTTGCCCAGGCTGGCCTTGAACTGTGATCTCTCAATCTTTGCCTCCCAAGTCACCAGGATTATAGGCTTAAATCATCATATCCAGCTGCTTAAACACATTGTAACCAATTCATTTCCTCCAAGGTTGCTAGGAACCTTTAATTTACTCATATGCACTATCCAGGAAAGGATTTTGCATGAAGTATTTTCCAGTAATTTTGTTTCACCATGAAAGACCCTTTATATGCTATCTAAAGCATTCTACTGACAATGTGGCCCTTGGCCCATGCAGGTACATGATGCAATAAGGAACTTATATCAGATTATGAATATTCTATGTCAGTAGGTCACTGAGGAGTTTGGCTGACACTTCTGTTTCCCATTACAAGACTTTCTCAGTGAGCAGAAACATAATATATTTTGAACCCTTCATCTTGTCATACATCAGTGGTGAACTGATCTGTTTCTTTGATATCACAGCACTAGACCTCCTTTTGGGGAAATGCTTGTGGGAAAAATTGGGTCAGTGAATCAGCAATACTTCCCTGGATACATTGTCAGTCTGCTCTTACTTTACTGCCTTCCAGTCACAGAAACCTGACAATGAAGAATCCTAAGTAGAACCTCCCTCTTGCCATTCAAGTTTATTAACCACAACTGAGAAGTTCCTAGTGCCTATATGTATCCCACACTTTGCATACTCACATCTTATTTATTCTTCACCCTTACCCTCATAAGCTAAGAACTGTTATGGCCATTTCACAGATAAGGAAACTTGTCCCCATGTGGAGGAAGGACTTTGTACACTCAAGCCATTCATTAACAAGTGGCAGAATTGGAGCTTGCTTGACCACTTTGTCATCAGGACTCCCAATAACAACTATTTTTACTGGTAGAGGCTTTATCTACTTCAAGAGACTTCTTCATCTATCTGTCTTATCTGACATCTGAGGGAAACTAGGAGGAGAACACTGAAACAGAGGCAAACGGGAAAACATACAACAGCGGGACCCATCAGCTGCACTGGTCAGTGATCAAAATGAACTAAGCAACTCAATGGCAGCGATGGGAGGGAGGGAATGAGTAGGAAAAAAGGAACAACTGACGCTAAGCAAAAGGAAAGAAATGTACACATCACCTGACATGGAAGAAATAACTGTATTGTCAAAGCTTTTAGAACTCACAAACTTTATAGACCACGATAAAGACAATTTGCCCCATGAAGGTTAGCATATGTTCGTGACTTTAAGTATCACTATTTCATGATACTGTGAAATTTGTGAGACTTACGTAATCATTTAATCATAATAAAAAATGCTATAAAAATAAAAGGTTTCAGGCTGAGTGTCTCATGGGTGGATCCGCCTTCAATCCTAGCTACTCAGGAAGCTAAGATAAGAGTATTGTAGTTTGAAGCCAGGGCAGAAGAGTCCATGAGACTCTATCTCTAGTTAACTACCACAAAGGAAAGAAATGGAAGTTGGTAGGGAGGAGTTGGGGAGGTGGGGAGGTAAAGGATGGTAGGGGAAAAACAAAGGAGGGTGTAACAATGCTTGATAGGAAGTGGACTCATTACCTCGCTCATGTCACTGTAACCCCTCTGTACAGTATATTTACAAGAAAAATATTTTTTAAAAAAGAAATGAAAGCTGGTGGTGAAACTGTGCCTTAAGTGGTAGAATGCTTACTAGCCTTAAGCAAAAAAAAAAAAAGCTCAGGGACAGCACCTAGGCCTTGAGATCAAGCCCCAGGATCAGCACAAAGAAAAAAAAGATTTCACAAATATAGTTATGCCAAACACTAGAGTTTCTGCGTTCATGGGGCTTAGAATCTAGTGCATTTTGAGCTTATTTAAGAATCCTGACTTTGCCAACTTCACATGCTTGGCATGAGAGCCCTGTGTGTACTTAGAAACTGCCTAGTTTCCTTCTCCACAGGGTTTTTTCCCCCTGTATCTTGACCCACATTTCTCATTATTTTCAGGGACTGAGAATTCTTCGACATTCAGTTAAGAAAGGATATTGTTTATTTAATGCCAACAAGGTGAAAACTTCATCCAATTATCTTTCTGCTTACATACCAAACAGACAGATGTTTAGAAGTGGACTGAAAGCTTCTCAGTCATTTGCTATCCAAATTCAGATGGCATCTGAGAAGGTCATTCTGTGAGGGAGACATAGATTCCCAGTGCAGACAACAGAGAAGTTCAAGAACTACAAAATTAGGTACTGAGGCACAAATGTTGAAAGAAAAAAAAATCCACCCTTGGTTACTTGCTGTTGCCTCTTACAGTGTGGTCATCAGTGCAAATGGACCTTGATGACAATGACGTCAGTCCTGTGTGCCTTTGCCCTGCTTGTTGGCCAAACCAACTAGGAACATAGACCAACTTGCTTTCTTGCTTGTTTAGTTTTTACTTATTTTTTTTCCTCCCACAAGGCACAGTCCCTACTGTGTGCCAGCATCTGAGTAAGCCTTGGAGTTATAGCAGCCATATGAAAGGCACAGGCTCTACCCACATAGAACTTGCAGTTATCCCTGGGATAAGGTATAAATGAAATAGTTTCCATGTAAAGCTCAAGACTATGACAAAGGCTGCAGAAAAGATGTGTGTGTGGGGGGGGGGGGTACCGAAGAAAGCAAGGGATGCAGAAGACTTGGTCCACTTGGAAAGAACAGAGAATAATTTTCTAAGCATTTTAAGGTGAAGTAGGAGGCAGGTAGTGAGAGAGCAGGAAGAGTATTCTAGGCAGAGGACATAACCATGGAGAAGCAGCACAGGAGAACACAGGATAAATGGAAGGGGAATGAATGGCTGGAGAGAGATGTGGTACCAGCAAGCTATAGATGGTGATACAGACCTCATTAAGAAACTTGTGCGTCCCCTGAGAGTAGCGCAAGCCCTCCCTATTATGCACAAGTCTTTTTTTGGAACAGCCTTTCTTTGCTCGGAGAGATGCATCAAAGACAGGAAATCGGGGGGATAACCTGTGCATTCCTCAATCGTTCCTGGTGGTGGTGAAGAACTTAAATTTAGGAGACGATTGACATTTTGTCAGTTTGCCATGTTGTCTGACTGCCACTATTTTGGTACATATCAGAACATGGCACCCACAGACCGAGCCTTTCCAATACCAAGGTGCCCTTCCTTCAAGGTGAATCAGCCCATGAGTGATTAAGTTGTTTGGAGGGTCATACAACCTGACAGCTCCCTATTATACAAAGGAAAAGATAAGCTTCTGATTCATTTTGGGGGTGGAGGAAGCCAAGATAGAGTGCACCTGTCAGCACTGCTTACCACATATAAATCATGACCTCAACCTTCCCTGTAAGCATTGGGCCAAAGAGAAGAAGGAGTGACTAGGGTTGGTTAGTAGTGTAGAACTATATATAAAAAAAAAACCCACCCCACTCTCCTCTGAAACAGGATTTGCTCTGCCATCCATGCAAAGAAAACCAGAGCCCTATACCCAGAGGAATGACAGAGACAAATGCCCCCTGGCTCCTGGAAGGGGCAATTTGTTTCCTGGGCATTTACTAACAGCTTTCACTTCTAATCTAACAATAGCAGCTACAAAAGCTTTCCCCAGCTCCAAGGGGGAAGCATGCTTGGTATTACAATTGCTATATGTTTGATCCGAGATTTTCCTCTTGTGTAATCAACATAATAATCACGGTAGTTATTATTGCCATTTTTCTTTTTTTCATGCACTGGATGAAAGTCAACTGTGGCTAACCTTCCATCTCACTCTCTAGGACATGGAACGAGGGTGTTTTTATTACTAGGGACAAATCAACATTTGGGGGGGAGAGGTGTTTATTAAACAGAGCTAGTCAAAGGATGCTCAATAGAGATTTAAAGGCTTAAATTGAGTGAACAGTGCCCAGATTATTCTCATTTTATGCATTTTATGTTGCATAAAATACCAAGTATCTTTCAGAATGTTAGACCCTGGCAGATTCCAGTTGGAGAAGCTCCAAACTGGCATTCACTGCTAACTGGGTAGCAAATCACAAGAGACACAAAGTCTCGTGCCTTTTTCTGGGCTCTTCTACCCAGAGTGGACAACACAAGAAAAAGAATGCTTTCTTCCCACAACAGACAAAGGAAGGCTCTATGCTCAGACTTGGGGAGGAGTTTGTTAAGTGGCATGGTACTGAAAGCCATGACATGAGCCCCTTCTTTTCCACATTGGTGGATTGTACAAAGGGACATGTGTTCAAATTATGCCATACCGCAAAATGTATTGACAGCCGGTTGAAATTTCTTAGGACCCAAAATATAAGCAAAGCAGTAAGACAGAGATGTGTGAACCGAATTAACATGTCTCCTTGGTAGTGAAGAATTAAATAATTGCTTGTTCATTGTGTAAGCAAAAAGAAAAAACAAAAATTATTGTCAGGAGAAATGCAGGGCAGGCTGACTTTCACTTATCCTCCAGGCTGGGGGAAAAGCCCATTCTGGAAGAGACCAGAAGGGTAGTAAGGCTATGGGTTCAAATCCCAGCTCTCCTCTATATGTCTCTGGCCCTTTTACTCAAGCTCTCCCATTGCCAGTTTTATCATTAAAGTAGACATGATATGACTAAACGTTTTACTTCATAGGACTTCTTATCATGAAAAATAATCCTAGCCTACTGTTTGGCTTTTATTAGTAACCATTCACTAGGTCCAAGTGGGGAATAATAAATGCTTCGAACAGAGACAACCAAGAGGCTTTAGTTGTTGCCATTGGATCAAGTGAACTTGTAGAGGAAAGGGACTTCCAACTTGCTCATTTGGCCAGAGGTTACTTAGCTGAGTCACACCAACACCAACATTTAAAGCTCTTCAGTTTTTCTAGCCCTGGGGCAAAGGAAATTCCCACTGAAGATTCCTTTTGTATTTTTTATTTCATATATATTTATTGTAAAAACGTTGTACAGAGGGATTACAGTAAGGTACTGAGTAGATTTCATAGCAAGCGTTGTTACCTCCTCCTTTGTTTTCCTCCTACCATTGCTTCCCTCCCAAACTTCTCCCGCCCCCATCGTTAAATTCATTTTCAACATAGTGTCCTGTACATCTCATCATCACAATGGGTCAGCCTGCACCTCCATTTAAGTGTTCCCAAATATCCCTTCCCCTCCCCAAATTACAAAAATGTATATACAAGGTGCAGAACACCGGCATCAAATCCAGTGAGAACAGAGGTTATTCTGTGGGCGAAGAACATACATAAGAAACAAAAGAATCACATAACAGCTTGGTACTGGCACAACAGACATGAGGACCAATGGAATAGGACTGAAGAACCAGAAATGAATCCGAAGACGTATAGCCACCTAATCTTTGACAAGGAAGCTAAAGAAATACAATGGAAGAAAAACAGCCTCTTCAGTAAATGGTACTGGCAAAATTGGTTAAACACTTGTAGAAAACTAATGCTAGATCCATATATATCACCCTGCATCAGAATCAACTCCAAATGGATCAAATACCTAAAAATAAAAGCAGACTCCATGAAAACATTACAGGAAGGAATAAGAGAAACTCTAGGGCTCCTTGGCACAGGCCAAAATTTTCTTAATAGAGACCCAGAAACACAACAAATCAAAGAAAGGTTGGACAAATGGGATTGCGTGAAACTGCAGAGCTTCTTCAAGGCAAAGGACATAGCTAGCAAGATCAATAGAAAGCCCATGGACTGGGAGAAGATCTTCACTAGCCATACAACAGACAAGTGTCTCATATGTAAAATAACTTGGAACTCAAAAAATTAAATCCCCCAACAACAAATCCTCAAAAAAAGAAACAACTGCCTGATAAATAAGTGGGCTAAAGACTTAAAGAGAGACTTCTCTGAGGAAGGAATAAGAATGGCCAATAGACACATAAAGACATGCTCAACTTCTCTAGCCATAAAAGAAATGCAAATCAAGACAAC
>NW_012267301.1:6214385-6342990 GCF_000151885.1 Dipodomys ordii
GAAAGACTTGGAAAAAATTATATTAAGTGAAGTAAGCCAGGCCCAAAGAAACATAGGTCCCATGGTTTCCCTTATTTGCAATGACTAGTACATGTCTAGGACAAGCAGAGACTGTCAAGGCTATGTACATTTGACCACATGAGATAATGTTAAGCAAAATGTACCCCAAGACAGGGACACAAGTGTTTTTTTCTTTCTTGCTAAAGATTCCTTTTTGAAAAAAATGTATAGAGGGGTTACAGTTACCTAAGTCAGGTAATGAGTACATTTCCTTTTGAACAGTGTCACCTCCTCCCTCATTCTCTCCCAGGTTTTCCCCTCCTGACTTCCCTCCCCCATCACAAATTGTATAGTTGATTCCCAACCATAGTGTCTAGTAGGTTTCACTGTTGCATTGGTTCACCCATTTCTGTGCTTTGTCCCACTATTTCTGTGTTTCCTCTTCCCCTCCCCAAATCAGATAAACTTATATACAAGATAAAGGATACAGAAATTAAAAAAATAAAAACAGTGACAGAAGGGAATAAACCAAATAAGGAAAGAAAAAAATGAACCACAAACAGTATAATAAAAAAGGCCTTTTACTTCCATTTCTTGAAGTTCATTTTGATAACCATCATTTTATATGATCTTATGCACATAACTATTGAACCCTTGAGATTCTCTCTAAGAAAAGCTCTGTAAGGCCAGGCACCCATGGCTCACACTTGTAACCCTACCTACTCAGAAGGCTAGAACTGAGGGAAAGAAAGTCCATGAGATACATTTCTACCAAAAAGCCAGCAGTGGAGCTGTGGCTCAAGTGGTAGAGTGCTAGTCTGGAGCAAAACAGCTCAGAGACAGTGCCTAGGCCCTGATCTAGCAATGAGTTGAAAAATCCCCAGGATACAGACCAACTGAAAAACCAACCTGATTATAAGGAAATTTTAAAAGGAAATTTGTCAATAGGCAATTATAACCAGCCAGGACTCCTCCTCCGTGTCAGGAATCCAGAAACAGCCCCGAATAGCAACAAGTGAGGGTTGTCATACACCAAAATGGGGAGGTGGGTATGTGTCATGCAAATAGAATCTTTCCCAACTCTCCTGTTTTGCAAGCCAAGCAATATACAGAAGCAGAATACAGAAGCTAAATATCTGATTGTCAGGAAAAAAAAAATGTAAGTGCCAGGCCCACCATTCAGAATAGAATCGGCTGTCCACAAACTGCCTCCTGTTCTAAGTTCTTCTTTTTAGGGGCTTTTGTGAGTTTGTCTAGCAGTTTCTTGCCATGGCTTCCCAGTATCATCATGACCCCTGCCCTGGCTTTTTAGCACTATCATATTCCTCTTATGCTAAGTGCCTCATTTTATTTGCCTATTTTAGTCTCTAGCCCCATGACTAGCATGTCATGGGCATGTGTGTGTGCGCACACACACACATACACACACACACACACACACACACACACACACACACATACCACCTCTGTAAGTACAAAGGAGGTGGTGAAACCCATTTGGAACTAGTGGAATTAAGTGGGGTTCCCATTCCCTCATTCCTGGTTCTGGCAGACCAGTGAACTCCGGAGATTTCCCTGAGCTAAGGATGGTTATTAGGAAAAGCTGCTGCACCGTCTCTATGAGTAGATCTGGGATGAGGACAGGCACATTACCTACAAAGTTGTTAAATGTCAGCTCACGCTCTGGTTGGTTAAAAAAAAAATCTTCCTTTAAATTCCCTGCCTTGACGTTAACTTCCAGTCATCTAAAATGTGTAATTCTCCTGAGCGAATGTTGCCCTCTGAGCCCAAAAATATGCTTGCAGATATTACAGTTTCTATATTTTCTAGTAGGAATTAAAAAAGAACCTTCTGATTCATAGCCCACTCTTACTCCAATAAAAAATAAAAATAAAAGTTCTCTCTCCTCTCTCTCACTCTCCTCTCTTTATTATACTGGTTCTGGGGCTTGAACTCAGGGCCTAGGCCTGTCCCTGAGCATGTTTTGCTCAGGGCTACTGCTCTACTATTTGAGCCATAGCTCCATTTCCAGTATTTTTGGTGATTAATTGGAAATGTGTCTCATAGAATTTCCTGCCTTGGCTGGCTTTGAACCAAACATCCTTAGGTCTCAGTCTAGGTAGCTAGGATTACAGAAATGAGCCACTAGTGCCCGACTCAAAGTTTTCTTAACTTCTCTTTTTGTCTTGAACACTACAAAGAAAACCCTTTCTACCTGTAGCACCAGTCCATTATTCGGCCTTGAAACATTTTTTGCAGTTCAAATATCACATTGAATACTATAATTGACTTTCCAGAAATTTACAGCTTATTCCTGTAGAAATTATCCTGCCAGTATCTACAGTAAGATAAGTTTTGGGGAAAAAAAAATGAGCCAATGCAAATCATCCAGGTAGAATTCAATTGTTCTTTATTTCGGTTTGATAACACTGGATCTTTGTATAATTCCTGGTAATAAACAAATAAGACACCACAACTCAAACAGATGAGTGTAATTGGCATTAGCTCCTTCTTGGAAATTATATATATATATATCTGTCGCATTTGCAAGCGACAGATATATTGAGAAATAGAAATTCCAAACAGTCTGCAAACTTAGCTTGCCGAAATCTGCAACCTTAAAAAAGGAAAACAGATCACTATATTTGGTGCCATAACTCATGATCTAGGATTATCTCATTTCCTATAATTTAAGACAAAAAAGTTACATGCCTATAAATACAATGTGATTTTTAATTCACGGTTCTTGAGAAAGTTCTTGGGAAAGGAAAAATATATAGTTAGGGACAGTGTTGAGTCAGACACCTTCAAGAACTTGGAAATTGAACAGCTATATACTGTTTAAAGAGAGAAAGGGGTTGCTTACCACCTTGATTTGTTTTCATGCTAAACTATAATATGATTCTATTCTTGCCAGCTGTCCTTAATTCATTTTAGTTTCTGCAAGTGTTTTGTTTTGTTTTTCTGCGAGTGGTTTTTACTGTTGAGATAGATAATAAAATTTTGTATACTTGGACAACCCTTGCTCACTCTTTGTGTACCCCTGAAAAACTATTCCTTTGCCTCCATTCATGACTCATCCATTTCTCTGGGGAGAATTCATAGCAATCCTTGTAACCCCTTCCCTGAGCAAATCTAAGCCTTCTCTGATTTCTCCTTAAGACTTGGGGACCGGCCCCAGTTTCCTGTACCCCAAACAGGCTCCACTGTCTGTCAGCATGGCTTCAAGAACCAGGTGCGTGGTTCCTTCCTTGTTCAACATCAAAGCCAAGGCGACTTGAAGACAAGAATCTTCCTAAATTTTCTCCCCTTGAGAAATTTACATCTCCTCCTGCCTCTTTTGGATAAGCCTCCCATTGTTCAAACTGCAGCCAATCATTTTCCTTCCCCGTGTCTTTCTCCTTGGCACATTTCTTACCTTGTGGATCAATAAGTTACCACCTGCCAAGCTCCAGCAGCCTGGCTCTGTCCTTCACCACTTACATTTCCCATTTGTGTTTCAAAAAGAGCTCATTGTTTTTGGTGTTTTTCTTTTCATCTCCAGCAAAAATCATCTCTTTATTCTCTTTGTTTTGCTTATCTTTTTAACTTCTGAGCCCAACCATTCAAGTCTGTATGTGCCTCCCAGGTCTCTGCCGTGGACGCTTTACTATCAGAAGCTCAGGAGACCCTCACTGGCATTGCATCCGCTCTGTCTGATTAGATCAGGATAAGGAAATGGGATTTGCAGGGCAGAAGCGGGTAATACTGTGGGAGAGCCAGGGCAGGGATTTAGATGTCAGGTCAGCAGGGGATGTGGTCTGGTGCTCTCTAGGAATGATGAGACCTCCTGTCAGAGTTGTGTCCTGGCCATCTCCTCTGAGAACTGAAGTTCACCATCACTTAGATCTCCTTCCTAATAATGTGCCTGGGAAGCTTCAATGTGCTTGATGATACACAGCAAGCCCACAGCTAGCCTCAAGTACTGATGGGATTACAGGATGCAAGTGTTAAACATGCACGTGTGCATGCACGCTCGCACACACACACACACACACACACATACCCCATCCCACACTCAACTGGATCCAGAGATTGCAGCCGTTCATAAGGGAAAGAAAAGCAGTCAGTGTCCAGCCAGGCATCAAAGCTGTGTCTAATTTAGACAAATTACAGCAACCACTTAGGAGTTCCTATGAAAAGTTAAATGATGACTTGGAGCAACCTAAAGTCAGAGACGCAGTATCTCCTGTTCCAAGAACCAACATTTGGCCTTAGACAAAACAGATTATCTTTTTGAGACACTATGGCCTAGCTATCCCAAGTTGTCTTGAGACTCACTGTATAGCCCTAGCTTGCCTCAGCCTTCTGATCCGCCTGCCTCAGCCTCCCTAATGCAGGATTATATGTGTGTACCACCACATCTGTGAAATTGGTTTTCTATGATTATTTGAACCCCATAAATTAATATCCTAGCTGCTGAGCTGGTTGCCTTCATGTATCACGATGTTTCCCGGAGTCTGGGAATTGTGTTTCTGTTGGTACAAGACACCATCTTAAGTAATATTAATACTTCTCCTAACACTTTTGTTGATCATTACATTTTTTTCTTTTTACATTGCAAGCTGGCAGCGGCAAATCTTTCCAGGTGACCAGGCCTGGCTAGAAATTTAAGCACAGTTCTTTCAGTGTGTCTTTTGCACTTCAAAATTTTTTGGCAACTCTTAGAAAACTAATTTACCATGCATTTCAGTTTCCTCCCCAAAATAAATTTAGTTAACTAAATGCTAGATCCTTTTAAAGAAAATATTAAGTAACAGTACAGGTACAACAGATAAAGCAAAAGTGCTAAGGTCTAGCAAGCACTCTCCTAACTTTCAGTTAGTTACTTGGGAATCTTTTTAAAAATCAGATTATCCATACTTAACCCCAGACAAGCTGAGTTCAAATCCTTAAGTGCAAGTCTTGTGATGTGTGTGTTTTCTCATTCCCCTCGTCAGAGCTGATTCTGATGAAAACCCAGTTTAGAGATCTCTGAATTTAAAAAGTTACCAAAGTTATTTATTTAAAAAAGACATTTCTCAGTTCTCTCAACAAACATTTGCTGAGTATCTACTCTGTGTCATGTCCCCAGGGCTGGAGAGAAAACAGGAAGTTCACATAGTCAGGCCCAGCTACCCTGCAGCTTGCATTCCAGGGGAAGGGCATAAGGACTGCATTCACTGAGTTCTCGCCTGCTTAGAAATGTTGCTTTTAACCAGGTACCAGTGCTGACAGCCTGTAATCCTAGTTCCTAAAGAGACTGGCAGCTAAAGGTTAGGAGCCAACCTTAAGCAGAAATGTTCAAGAGACATCATCTCCAATTAACTAGCAAAATATTAGACTAGAGGTGTAGCTCAAGTAGTAAGATGGCTGGTGTGGGCAAGAAACTTGAGCATCTGAGCCTATAGATTATGGGTTTAAGTCTGAGAGAGAGAAGGAGGGGAAAGAGTTATTCCTATGCTAAATCACAACCTGAAAAAATATAGTGTTATAAGTCTGTGAACATCTTTTAGTTACGCAGGCATTGAACTCACCATCACATACCTTTTTCCTCTCAAATTGGATTCATTTTTAAAACTGCCGTAGCCCATACATCTTCTTTACACTTGAGGTAAAGTAACTTTGCTTCTAGCTCTGCCCATCTCGGCTGTATGACCTCCTGACTTGTTTTCATGCAACCTCCCTGAGCTTCCATCCTTAAGAGTCTATAAAATATTTATAACACCAACCATGCAGGATTTTTGTGAGGTTTAAACGAACCTGTGACCATAGAGCAAATGGGATATAGTAGTTATTTGAAGATGGGTCAGCACAAAGCGAGGTTTCGAAGTCATCCCATAAAGTCAGGTTTGGATCAACAGTAAATCCCACAAATCTCTAGATCTACTGTTTATATATATATTTTAGAAACTGTGTAGAGAATGATATGTAATATAACTATGTAGAATGTAAAGAAAATAATATAAAGATCTACCTTCCCCCAAAATGCGAAGGGACATTTTTTTCTTTTTCATGTGCTTTTGTTTCTTTTTAAAAACAATTTATTGTATTTATTATTTTTTACTTTTTATTGTAAAGTGATATACAGAGGGGTTATAGTTACATAAATTAGTTAATGAGTACATTGCTTTTTACATAAGTTTTTTATTGTGAAAATACTGTACAGAGGGGTTACAGTTACATGAGCAAGGTAATGTGTACATTTCTTATCAAGCATTGTTGCCCCTCCTTCTTTGTTTCCCCTTCCCTTCCCATCCTCCCCCCGTCCCCCCACCCAATTCTCCCCCCCCCCCCATCCCTCCCCCCGAATCCTCCTCCCCTTCCCCCTTCTTCCCCCCCACCACCAAAGTTGTAAATTTCATTTTCGACATAACGACTTGTACATTCCATTGTTGCAATGGGTCCTCCTGTATCCCTATTTAAACAATTTGTGATAAAGGCTTATTTTAACAAGGTTTACTAATTGAATGTGCTTTAGCAATCTGGGTTTGAAAAGAATATGATAGGACTGAGATATAACTTAGTAGAGCATTTGCTTAGCATGTTCAAGGCCCTGAGTTCAACACTAGAAAAGATGAGGGGGGGAGGGAGAAGATGAAGGAAAGGAGGGGATACAGCAGAGGAGGAAGAAGGGGAGGAGAGAAGAGGAGGGGAAGGAAAGTGGGGGAGAGGAAAGAGAAGGGGAAGGGAGAAGGAGAAGAGAGGAGAGAAGAAAGGACAGAAAATCAAACCGAACATGGAACATGGTTGTCTTAGAAAGGGCCTAGAACTTCTATGACTGACAGGAAAATGGAAAAAACTTCTCAGGAGAGCTGTATAAGTAGGCTTATTGTCCAAGGAAGATAGAAAGGCCATTATAACAGCCTTCTAAACAAAATAGAATTTCTATCTGGGGAATAGTGACTAAATGTGTTGGCTGTCCTTGAACAAGGGACTGTTAGAATTAAGATTAAAACACTATGAAGGTAAGTTAGAGAATGATCTCAGGCAGAACTGTGGCAGGTTAAAGAGGGAAACTTAGCCGGGTGCTGTGGCTCACACCTGTAATCTTAGCTACTCAGGAGGCTGAGATTTGCAGATTGCAGTTCAAAACTAGCTCCAGCAGGAAAGTCCATGAGACTCTGATCTCCAGTTAACCACCAGAAAACCAGAAGTGGCACTGTGGCCCAAGTGGTAGAGCACTCACCTTGAGCTGAAGAGCTCAGGGACAGAGCCCAGGCCCAGAGTTCAAGCCCCACAACTGATTTAAAAAAGGAGGAGGAGGAGGAGGAGAAGGAGGAGGAGGAGGAGGAGGAAGAGGAGGAGGAGGAGGAAACTAGAGGACTCTTAAAACTGAGATATTTTCCATTGGGTTGGGACAGTGTGTGGAATGAGTAGTGGGATGGATAGGAGCACATCACAAACACTGCAGAGCTTATTGGAAATAAGATGGGCTGAAAGTTGTTCACAGGTGACTCAGACCTGTGATCCTTGCTACACACAAGGCTGAAATAGGAGGATCCCAGTTCAAAGCTAGCCCAGCAAGACAATCTAAGCAATATGTCAGAATGTCTGGAAGTGGAGGAGTGGCTCAAGTGGTAGAACACCAGCCTTGAGCAAAAGAAGCTAAAGGATGGGCCCATTACAAGGGGCCGACTCTGACTCATTCTTCTGTCCCTGCTCTCTTCGCTGTCTCTTCTCTTTTCTGGTAGTCAGGACAGGAGGGACCCACAGGAGCTAAATCAGCCTGCTAAGCAGAGGAAGTCATTGGTAAAGATGGAGAAAGGGCCACTTTAAGAAACCAAGTGGCTTCTGAGAGAAAGAATGAAACAGTAAGCCTAGGTATACTCTCCCAGACATGGGATGACTTGCCAAGTCTCTGTTATATTTCACAGGGTCCATTTCAGTCCTGATATCAGGAGAAATGTTTGTTCTACAATAATCCATTTTAGGTTTTGTTTGACAGTACCAGGGGTTGAAGTCTCAGCCTTGGAGTTCGCTAGGCAGACACACTGCCAATCTTGTTTTAGTTATTTGGGGGGATAAGCCCGGGCTAACCTGGACCATAATCCTCCTATTCATGCTTCTTGTATAGCTGGAGTGAAAGGTATGTACTGTCACTCTTGGCTATTTGTTGAGATGACAGTCACCTGAGCTTTTTGCTCAGGTTAGCTTTGAACTTTCTGACTCCTGAATAGCTACAGAACCCAGCCTTGTGTTTATTGTTATTGTTTTTGTCAGTCATGAGGCTTGAACTCTGGGCCTGGGCACTGTCCCTGAACTCTTTAGCTCAAGGCGAGCTCTCTACCACTTGAGCCATAGTACCACTTGCTATTGTTCTTGTTTAAGTCAATTTGAGTCTTTAAATCTAAAGTGCTACAAGTAGAATACTTCTTCTCTTCATGACTTCTCCATCCATTTTCTTTCTTCTCAGATTCCCTCTCCCTGTCTCTCTCTCCCTCAATAAGATCCTCCTGCCTCAAACTCCCCAATGTTGGGATTCCAGGCAGGAGTAACCATGGCCACCCATCCTCTTCTCTTTCCCCTCTTATCTCTTGCTTCTGCTCTCTGTCTCTTCCTGCCCTCTCTCACTGAAACTAGCAAACCTAGTCCTCAGGAGTTATCTCTCCCTCATCCACTGCACAAAACAAGTGCATTTTCCAGGTTCATGGAACTCAAATTCAGCACTGCCACATGGGCCAGAAGATTTAAAATGTCTCTTACTCTCCATCCAGACTTCAAAACTTAGCCTTCTCCTCCTTCCAAACTCACTCATCCTTCGTCTGACTAGCTTCTGTTGACTAAAACCCCAGTTAACCAAAACCCCAGCTCATGAAGATTGCACATTCACATAGTAGTCCTGCTCCCTGCATTTCTCTGGGAAGAGAAAGGAAGGTGGGGCAAGGTGAGGCCATCACATTCCACCTCAAAACAGTCTACAGAAAGATTGCTCTTGACATCAAGCTGTTTGAAAAACAATCATCTGGGGATTATAGTTGACACATGATCTAGACTACTATCAAGGTGAATCCTTTAGAAGATACACGAGCAGGAAATACCTGTCCTCTTTGGAAGAATAAAAGTGTGTGTGTGTGTGTGTGTGTGTGTGTGTCCTCTTTGGAAGAATAAAAGTGTGTGTGTGTGTGTTGAGAACTGGTGTGTTGTGTGTAGTAAAGCCAAGCACTGCTAAAGATCAAGTGGCACAAACCCTCACTGAAACGTGGAAATAGCAGGCGTCATTGCCCTCCGGAAGGGCATGAGCTGAGAACTGTCTTCCAGTAGCTGAGGGATGGGGGGAAGGAGGAGGACCGGCTCCCTTATTCAGGAAAGCAGATTTAAGCTCCCACAATGAGGCAGCTGTATGCCTGATGGCTGTCTAACTTTTCCTATGAAGAATCCAGAGAGTCCAGGCTACAATGAAGAATCTTTGCTTGTATGGTTGTTGTTTTTTGAAATGGGCCTGGATAAATTGCCAGGGCTGGTCGTGTGCATAGCCTTCTGACTAAGCCTCCCAGTAGCTAGAACCAGAAGCCATGTGAAGAAGTAAAGACTGGTATCTGGATCTCTTCATTTTTATCTTTCATGAATGATTTCCAATCTGTTTATAAAAATAATTGTAATATTTTACCTAGGTAAGAAATTTTAAAACTCTGACTCAGCAGAGAACTGTAAAAATCATAACCACTACCAAGTGTTTTAGTATAGAGAAATTCTTCCATTTGCCCCCAAGTGCATTTGCTTGTAGTCTTAAGTCCACACTTTCATTACCTGAGCAGGTTCAAAATACCAGTAGTTGGGTTCACCTCATAGTTCCTTAAGTAATTGGCAGTGGGCCAAGGCAGAAGTTTTTAACAGGAGGCCTTATCTGCCAGGATTTTAGAAGAATCAAGAGGTTACAAACTTGACAGGTCATTGATACCGCATTTTATTCCCCAATGGAAATGTCACTAGTAATCACTACTGCCATCTGTTGGTGGGAAACAGAACTGATACAGTGAGCTAGGTGCCATTTGGATCTATGAAAGGCCATGTTGTCAAAGTTCTTGAAATTGTAACTTTGTATTCATCCGGGATTTTTTTTAATGTAAAATACTTCTCAAAAAGCTTCTAACTTTGAGGTTCTTCAAGATAACATCATATTTGTGTTTATTCTCTTGATTTTCTATATTCTGCAGTAATAAATCACAGGATGTAATGTATAGTTCCCAGGTCTGGTTATTGTTGGTCATCAAAGATTGATTCATCCTAACAAAAAAAGATTGATTTAGGAGGAGGCTGCAATGCTTGATAAGAAATGTACTCATTATCTTGCCCATGTAATTGTAACCCCTCTGTACAGTATGTTCACAATAAAAAATAAAAAAAGATTGATTGATTTATCCTAGTAATAAATAGTAGAAAGTACATTTTCAAATTTTAAATGCTCCTACCAATAGCAGCTGGAGACAAAGTCAAATTTGGTTACTGATCCTATTCCAAATTAACTAAAAATTGAACCACTGTCTCTCTCTACACTATCTACTCCTAGCTCTAAGTACTGCTTGGAAGTTTGTCCTTCTGGAGTATTTTTTGATGCTGCCTTTTTTCTTGTGAAGCACTAGGAGAAATAATAGGAAGGCAATAAATAGCGAAGCACATTTTGAGAAATTGTGATGTTGGCAGAAAATGGAAATGTCTGGGGAAAAATAAGATAAAACTGGCAAGACTCTTCATGGACTGGTAATTAGATATTGCGTTTGTCTTCTAAGGGGAAAGTATATATTCTTTCTTCTCCCTAGAGAGGCCAGAAGAAATCAAAGAAACTCAGAATATGAAACTGTTAGTCTGCCAAGAAAATCACTTTTAATGCATTGGGATATGTGTGGTGTGTTTGTGTGTGTGTGTGTGTGTGTGTGTGTAATTTCCCAAGATATATGTTACGCTTACTTCTGGAAATATGGGGATGTCTTTAAAATAGACATTAAAAAAAACTCCTTCTTTTAAAAAAAATCAGCTACAGATGATGTACAAAGGAGTTTCAGTTATAGGAATCAAGTACTGAATACATTTCCTTTTTAACAGTGTCACCCCTCATTCTCTGCCAGGTTTTTCCATCCCAACTTCCCTCCCCCTGAAAGTTGTATGGTTAATTTCCAACATAGTGTCTAGTGAGTTTCACTACTGAATTGGTTCCGCCATTTCTGTGTTTCCCCTTCCTCTTTCCCTCCCCAAATCAGATAAACTTAAATGCAAGACAAAAGATTCAGAAATTAGAGTGGCAGAAGGGAATAACCCCCCCACCCCAAGAAAAAGAGGAAAAAAGAAATTAAAAAAAGAAACACAAACAATATAACAAAAAAAACCCTCAAACTTCCATTTCTTGAAGTTTACTTCTATAAGCATAGTTTTATATGATCTTATGCACATACTATTGAGGCCTTGTGATCCTCTCCTAAGAATATCATCCTTTGTTCTCACTGTGTGAATGTTTAGAGTGCTATTTAATCCATCGTGTATAGATATGATTATTTGTCTTTTACTGTCCATTAGGTTTACTTGTAGATTGATAGACACATTCTCATTATTACAAATGAAGGAAACTAGGCAGCCTATGTTGCTTTGTGTCTGGCTTACTTCACTTAACATAATTTTTCCATTTGCTTATGAATGGGGCAATATCATTCTTTCTGATGGAAGCATAGAATTCCATTGTGTATATTATGTACCTCATTTGCTTGATCCATTCATCCACCAAAGGGCATCTGGGTTGATTCCATATCCTGGTTATGGTAAACAATGCTACAATAAACATGGTCGAGATGGTGACTTTAGTGTAGTCTGGTTTGTGGTCAATTGGATAGATGCCTAGTAGTGGAATTTCTGCAACATAGGGGAGCTTTATAGTGAGTCTTTTGAGGAACCTCCATATTGCTTTCCAGAGTGGTTGAACAAGTTTACACTCCAGCCAACAGTGTAGTAGCTTTCCCCTTTGACCACACCCCTGCCAGCCTCTGTTATTGTTAGTTATCTTGATATAATGACCATTCTAACTGGGGTAGGGTGGAATCTTAATGTTGTTTTGATTTACATTTCTTTTATGGCCAGAGATGTAAAACATCTTTTCATGTGTCTATCAGCTGTTCCTATTTCTTCTTCCGAGAAGTCTATCTTTAAGTCTTTAGCCCATTTGCTAATTGGCTTATTGTTTCTGTAAGGATTTGTTTGGGGGAGGTTTAATATTTTGAGTTCTGAATATATTTTAGACATGAGGCCCTTGTCTACCAGCATAGCTAGTAAAGGTCTTCTCCCATTCTGTGGGCTTCCTATTTATCTTGCTTATGCCTCTTTTTTTAACTTACAATTTGTTAATGGGTTTCTTTACGATGTTTCATATATACTACAGTGTAGTTTCCTCATATTCCCCTCAGCTTACCCTCTTTTTTTCTCCCTCTACCTTCTTTGGGGTCTCCAATAAGCCCTATTTTAGGTTAATAGTTTTCTGAGGGGTGGTTGTTGTTTTTATTTTGATGGTGCTAGGGATTGAAACTTTGGCTTTGCCTATGCTAGTCAAATGCTTTATCACTCAGCTACACTGAGAAGCTAAGACGTTCATGGCTTTCCTTTTGGAAAGGGAGTTTTCACTACTTTTAAAACAACTTACCTGACTTCCCCCAACCTAAATGAGGAGGGAGCCTCCCTTTGCCTGGAACTTTATGCATTCCTTGATAGCATCAGGAATGCTTCCTGACAATGTTTGCATTGAGATATGTAGATCTTCCTTTCCTATTAGACTTTCAGTTCCACAGCACAACCTGCTTTGTTTCACTCCATACATGTACCACCTCGTGCAGTGATTGGTACTTAATAAATGTTTGTCAAATGAAAGAACATAATTCAAAGATATTTAATAACCTCAAGCCCAAAGCCTGACTTTCTCCAAAGGTTTTTTTTCCCCCCTTTTCTCCCTTTCAGGCTTATTTCAATCTATGTAACAAAGACAGTTAAAAAAGAAATTAGGGATATATAGAGGCTGTTGAAGGGTGTGAGCAAGGAAATCTAAAAATCATATTATTTGGATAGGATTCCTTGGGGTTTTGGTGGGGAAGCTGTTGAGTGACAGGTCCATTCTGGAAATAACAACTCTGATGTCGTCATAAGCAGAGCCAACCTATAACTCATACATTTGAACTCCATCCACCATTGATCTCTGGAAACAAGTTTTGTGATGAGAGTGAAACGAAGAGAGCTGTGTCTGCAGAAATACACCTCAGCACAGATAACAAGAGGCTTTTTAATACTCGTGTGTGTGTGTGTGTGTGTGTGTGTGTGTGTGTGTGTGTGTTTTATGGAATTACGATGCATATTTTTTAAAATGAAAAGTGACTGGCATTCTTCCCACTGAAAATGGAGAGTAATTTAATTTGTTAGTGGTTTATTTTATTTGACAGTCTTTGTGCATACTCAATTTGGTTTGTTACACTGAATTACCCTTTAATAATGGGTATACATGATGGCAGACTCTTCCCCCCACACTCCAGGTTGGTTTGATAATTGGATGAGGGTCCAGATTGTTCAAGATTTTAATGACATCAAGGACAGAAGCTATTTGGAAAACTCTTAATCAGGAGAGTTTTCTACTCTTTTTTTTCCCCCCAGCAAAGTTAATTGCTACCCAGTGACTAGGCATTCCACTAGCCACCCTCCCAGAGCAATACTAAGTTGTATAATCATGACTGAACTCTCTAGGGGGGAGGGAAGGAAGGCTAAAACTCATAGGCAATAAAAAAAAAATCCTCTAGGCAATGTCTCAGAATCTTCCACAAGTCTATAATTGGAAGCTAATATAAGCTGGGCACCGGTGTCTCACCCCTGTAATCCTAATACTCAAGAGGCTCCGATCTGAGGATCACAGTTTAAATCCAGCCATGGCAGGAAAGTCTGTAAGACTCTTATTTCCAGTTAACCACCAAAAACAAACAAACAAAAAAAAGAGAAGTAGAATTGCAACTCAAGTGGTAGAATGCCAGCCTTGAGTGAAAACGCTAAGGGATAGCACCCAGACCTTGAGTTTAAACACTAGCACGTGCGTGTGCACGCACACACGTGTGCACACACACACACACACACATACACACAAGTACTAGCAGCTACCATAGGTGCTGTTAGAGTGGCTGACCATTCCAAGAACCTTCATGACCTTCTAGATACACACATCATAGGAATGACTTTATTACCTGTCTTCTAAGGCCTTTGTGAAATCCGTAACTTGTCTTAGGAGCCTCATACAATTTTGGCCTGAAGCACATACTTTATGACTGTTGCTTTCTGTTCTTAGTATTTTTTAATCATCATTGAGTGATTGTACAAAGGTGTTGCCATTTAACAAAGCCATTTATAAATACAAGGTGCCTTGATCAATGTCACCCCATCAACATTCTCCCCTCCCCCCATCCACCCCTTTCCTCGATCTTACTAATCTTGTAGGATATACATTGGATTCTTGTCTTCATTCTCCCCTCTTCGCTTCATTTGTCCACCCCTTTTCCTTGATTCCACCCCACCCCTTTCAAGTACCAATTTCCTGGTGTTTTATTTTACTGAATTTTGCCTTTCTAAGGAAAATACTATTTGAGTTCTTCCTTGAATCTATGGTATTTCAGTTAAATACATTTGTATACACTTGAACACCACCCCATGTAATTACTTAGAAGTTTATAAACTAAATCTAACTTCCACATATGAGAGAAAGCACTACTTTTTGAGACAGGGTCTGTCACCATGGCCTAGGCTGTTCTTCAACTTGGAATCTGTGGGCCAACACTCCACAATGTTTTATTGTTGATAGTTGGAGCCAGTCTGTGTACTAAGTTCTTTCAGCAATGCTGCTCAGAGAGTTCATACTGCTCACTGATAGTGAAGAAGATTAAGTAACAAGACCAAGGCCACGTGACTGGTAAATGGCTCAGCCAGCATCCGTACCCAGGTCTGCAAAACATACCATTACAAATTCTATGCTTATATACTGGTTAGAAACATGCAGAAAATGTGATTTCAGGAATGGGTTAAACACTGGCAAGTTAAACTAAAACTTTTATATCAGCCTTTATTATCTTTAAGTAGTTGTACAGAGAGAGGTTTCAGTTCAATGTATTAGTTTATAAGTACACATCTTGATCAATGTCCACCAATTACCCCTTCTATCATTCTCTCCCAACGCCATCCAGCCCAGGTTACCTGGTCCCACTTTCATGTGTACACTGAATATTACGACTGCATTCACCCTCCCTTCTCCATTTATCTTCCCAGTTTCTTGATCTCCCTTGTGAAATTGTTAAGTCCATTGTTCAAAGGCATTAACTCCAACAGGATCACCTTTTTAATATGGCCAATGGAATGTAAGAACCATAGCAATTGGATACCCACTGGCACCACGACAAGACTACAAACTGTCTCTTTAGAAACCAGTGACTTTATATTGTCTTTTCTTCCACTTCAAGTAGGAAGAAATTACCCCCAAATAAATACTAAATTTATTTGGATCATTTCTAAGAGATTTTTTTTCATCCTATATGATGGTTAGGGTTCAAAATTGTCTGCTGAGTTTAATTGTTGTGATTATCATTAAAACATAATTCACCAATACAACTCATCCATGTAATTCTGACAAATAATGACAAAGGGTAAAAAGTAAACATGTTAATTGGAAATGTATTATAAGATGCTAGGTTTGGGAGCATGTACCCAGGTAGTCACATTCAGGACAGGTGAATGCACACCTTTTATGTCTATCTTTTGCAAAGGAGGGAGGAAAATCCTGGCCAGCTGTGGGTGTCTCCTGAGGTGATCTGGTGTTAGGGATGAAAAGGTGGAGGTTTGAGCTGAGGAGTGATTTCCTTCCACACAATTCCTGAGAAGTCACCACCATCCCCTGGGCCTACTGAGCCCTGATTGACAACAGCTCAGCCCTTGCCATGGACTGCATGGCATTGCTTCAGAATAAGAGTCTTCACAAGGTGGAGACAGTGGCTCACCCCTTCCCAAGATGCCTCACCCTGAAAGTCCAGGTGCCGTGACCATGACCAGTGCTGCTCAGAGGACACCCTGTGTAAAGGGAAGGGAAATGGGGTAAGTCTGGGCCTCCCATCGCTCCCCCCTTACTTAGTGTCTCTAATGGGAAAGCTTCTTCACCCCACTTCTTCATGGAGTGCAAACCTGTGCACCCAGTCGGACTTTCCTAAAAAGAATGGAAGGGTGGAGGAGGAAGAAGGAGAGAAAGGGGAAGGAGAGAGGGAGTTGTGCATGACTGGCCTACAGGAAGCTGTGGTACCTGCCCAGCTATAATAGATGCTCAGGCAACTTTTGTTGAAGGCTTTATCTGGACTCCCTTTCTCCTTTCTCTCCCATCTCCTCCCATTCTGCCCTTTCCTCTCCTCTTTTCTCTTCTCTCCTTTTCCTTCCTTCCTTACCCTTCTTCTCCCCAACTTCATTGTTCTTTGTCCACCCCTTCTCCCTCAGAGCTTTGCCTGGAACCTGTTCTGGGGCATCATTGGGGCCAGGAGGGGATGGAGGGAGGTACAACAGTAAACACAGCATTATTTGTTTTTTTCTCTGACATGAATTCTGTGGAGGTCAAGGGCTCTCACCTCCACTTCTTCTTGCTGTGCATTTCCACAGATGTCTTTTAAAGGAGGAGCCTGTGGCTTGCTGGGTTTCAGGACTCTGCTCAGCTTTTATTAAGTGTCTCCAATGCAGGGCTTTGTGACCCGCCAACTGATACTTAGGAAGATGGTGGATACTTAGGATACTTATGGAAGATGGTGGAAAATTACCAAAGTGATCACCAAAATGATATACTGTAAACATGGCATACAGCTGCCTCCACTATGTGTTGATGTATTTTCCTTCAGATACATGTCTTAGGTCCAGGAATGGTATTTTCTTTCTTTCTTTCCTTTTTACCTTTTTTATTGTAAAAATGCTGTATAGAGGGGTTACAGTTACATGAGCAAGATAATGAATACATTACCTATTGAACATTGTTGCCTCCTTTGTTTTCCCCTACCATCCCTCCCTCCCCCCTCCACAACAACCCTCCACCCCCCCGAAGTTGTAAAGTTCGTTTTCAACATAGTGTTTTGTACATCTCATTGTTACAATGGGTCAACCTGTATCCTTATTTAAGCATTTTGTTTTTTTTCCCTTCCCCTCTCCAAATTAGAGAAGTGTATATACAAGATTCAGGGCACCGACATCAAATAAAGTGAAAACAGAGGTTATACTGTTGGGGAGGAACATATAAAGAAAAAAATCACATGATACATTATAAATATGTTAGAAACAATAGCAAGAAAGAAAAAAGATATGTGTCCCTATCTTGGGGTTCATTTCACTTAACATCATCTTATGTGGTTATATGTACATAGCTTTCGGCCTTTTCTGCTTGTCCTAAACTTATACTAGTTATTGCAAATAAGGGAAATCATGGGACCTATGTTTCTTTGGGCCTGGATTACTTCACTTAATATATTTTTTTCCAAATGTTTCCTTTTCCTAACAAATAGGGCAATGTCATTCTTTCTGATGGAGGCATAGAATTCATATATATATATATATATATATATATATATATATATATACACACACACATATATACATATATATCATATTTTCTTGATCCATTCATATACTGAGGGGCATCTGTGTTGGTTCCATATCTTAGCTATGGTAAATAATGCTGCAATAAACATAGTCATGCTGGTAGCTTTAGTGTGGTCTTGTTTGTGAACATTCGGGTAAATGCCCAAAAGTGGGATTGCTGGGTCATAGGGGAGCTCTATGTGGAGCCTTTTGAGCAAACTCCATACTGCTTTCCAAAGTGGTTGAACAAGTTTACACTCCCACCAACAATGCAGTAAGGTTCCCTTCTGTCCACATCCCCTCCAGCATCTGTTGTTATTAGAGTTCTTGATTTTTGCCATTCTAACTGGAGTGAGGTGGTATCTCAATGTTGTTTTGATTTGCATTTCTTTTATGGCTAGGGAGGTTGAGCATTTCTTCTTATGTCTATAGGCTATTCTTATTTCCTCTTCAGAGAAGTTTCTCTTTAAGTCTTTAGCCCACTTATTTATTGGGCAGTTTCATTGAGGATTTGTTGTTGGGGGATTTAATTTTTTGAGTTCCAAGTATATTTTAGATATGAGACCCTTGTCTGTTGTATGGCTAGTGAAGATCTTCTCCCAGTCCGTGGTCTTTCTGTTGATCTTGCTAGCTATGTCCTTTGCCTTGCAGAAGCTCTGCAGTTTCACGCAATCCCATTTGTCCAACCTTTCTTTGATTTGTTGTGTTTCTGGGTCTCTATTAAGAAAATTTTGGCCTGTGCCAAGGAGACCTAGGGTTTCTCCTCTTCCATCCTGTAATGTTTTCAGGGTGTCTGCTTTGACTCTGAGGTCTTTGATCCATTTGGAGTTGATTCTGATGCAGGGTGATAAAAACTCTCCCTCTTTGCAGATCTTATATTTAAAGAATCCCATGGACTCCACTCCCAAATTACTCAAGCTGATTCAAAACTTTGGCAAAGTAGCAGGGTATAAAATTAACCCTCAAAAATCAATGGCTTTTCTGTATGCCAACAATGAGAAGAGCACGGCTGAAATCAGGAAAGCAACTCCACTCGTAATAGCCCCACAAGAAATAAAATACCTAGGAATTAACTTAACCAAAGAAGTGAAGGACCTCTATGATGAAAACTTTAAAAACCTGAAAAAGGAAATCAAAGCAGAACTTAGGAAGTGGAAAAACCTCCCATGCTCCAGGATTGGGAGGATCAACATCATGAAAATGGCAATACTTCCCAAGGCTATCTACAAATTCCATGTGATACCTATCAATATTCCAACCTCATTCTTCAAGGAAATAGAAGAAGCAATCCAAAATTTCATATGGAGCAATCTCGAATAGCAAAAATGATCCTCAACAGAAAGAACAGTGCTGCAGGAATATCAATGCCAAATTTCAAACTCTACTATAAAGCCATAGTAATCAAAACAGCTTGGTGCTGGCACAAGAACAGACCTGAGGACCAATGGAATAGAACTGAAGACCCAGAAATGAACCTACAGACCTATAGCCACGTAATCTTCGATAAGGGAGCTCCTGCCACCTTCCTCACGCTCAATAAAACCCCTGACCTTCTATCTTCTGCTCTCCTTTACCCACTCCTCTATAGCTCTGCTTTCCTCTAATACTCTTCTAAGCCTGTTCCAACTTCAGTGCCTTTGCACTGCTCTGCCTGCCCTTGCTTCAGTCAGGCCTCTGCTCAAATGTCACCCTTCAATAAGGCCACCCAGGAGCACCTGTGTGAAACAACAAAACTCCCCCAATGCACACACACACACACACACACACACACACACACACACACACTATTCTACCACACCAGGTCGGTCCCCTGCTGTGTTCCAACCCTGGGATCTATCTGATAGGAAGAGGGGATTTAATAAGTGTTTGTTGAGTGTATAATTTAATCACTGCCCTGGTCCCAGAAACACACTCTTGGGCCCTTATAAACATACTCAGCTCTCTGCTCTGAGCTCTGCACATTACTAGCCCCAGTGACTCAAACACAGTCCCCCTGCTTTCTCCTATGACTCCCACCCTCCCTCCCAGCCCTGCCTGCCCTAGCATCCTCTGCTTTCTCATTTTCCTATGGCAGTCATGGTGGGTATCTTGGTAATTCCTGCACTGTGCCTTGTAGGATCCAAGCCAGCAGGCCCGCCCCCCCCGCAACCCTCCATGAGGGGTCTGCTCCCTGCATCTCTCCCAAGTAGCCGTGTGCAGTGTGCGAGTCCAAGTACACAATGACTCTGACTTCTGACTCCTGGGTGAAGGAGCGCTAGGCATGAGTACTTGCACTGCCCGGGGCTCGCTGTGTGACTTGAGCCTGATTGCTTAACCTTTCTGTGCCTCTTGATCTGTGCAGTGGTGCTCATCATATATACAAGAGATAATTCAGTAATGGGGTGTGTGTTTCAAATCTTCTCAGGAGTTATGGGGGAGCATAAGTGGAGGGGTGCTGGTAGAAGGCCTCGATGAGGTGGTAACACCTGAACCGAGCCTTCAGTGAAGGCAGAAGGGAAGCTGTGTGGCCTCTGGGGAAAGCACACAGTCCTATTGCACTTGACCTATGTCTCCGCCAGCCCTAGTCCAGGACAGTGTCCCGGGCCATTGTTCTGTGGCTATTCTAGCATGGTGCTGGCATCCTGGTGAGCCACGGGCCTGCAGTAATGGCCCCTGGGAATCAGCCTTGTGAGGATGAGTTGAGACTAAGCCAGGGCCAGGGAGCTATTCGAGGTGTCTGAACGTGGGGACCTCCCCATCTGGCAGCTCAGAACTGCGGTGTCTTCTGCAGATCCAAGGCCCCAATTTGCACAACACAGTCTCACCAACAGCTGCCAGCGTGGCTCGGCTTAGAGGCTTTAAACTGCACCAAAAGATCCTGGCCTAGCCATGCCTGGTGGTTCATGCCTGTAACCCCAGGACTCCGGGAGACTGAGGCAGGATCATGATTTCTAAATCTGCCTAGGCTCCATAGTGAGGCCTCTCCTTTAACAATAACAACAAACAAACAAACAAAAAAGCAAAAGGACCCTGGCCTAACCCTGGGTGTTGTCTGGTTTTGTCATCTTGAGCCGGGTGCTGGTGGTGGCTCATGCCTATAATCCTAGCTACTCAGCAGATTGCAGTTTGGAGCTAGCCTGGGTAGAAAAGCCCATGAGGCTCTTAAAAGCCAGAAATGGAGCTGTGGCTCAAGTGGTAGCCTTGAGCAAAAAATAAAAGCTCAGGGACAGCATCTAGGTCCGAAGTTCAAGCCCCACGATTAGCAATGAGAGAGAGAGAGAGAGAGGAGAAAGAGAGAAAGAGGAGAGAGAGAGAAAGAGAAAGAGTGCTCTTGATTAAGGCACATGGTGTGAGGAGAGGCAGAACTCTGGGCTGTGGCAGTGATCCCCACAGTGACCCTGAATGAAGAACTCAAACTCTTATCTCTTCATCTGTAATTCCAGGAACTGGTTTAGGTAACTTGTTTTCAAACTTTCCTATTCACAGACATAGTTATCCAGGTTAGATAGCATTGATTATCCAAGAAGAGAGCCAGGCACCAGTGACTCACACCTGTAATCCTAGGTACTCAGGAGGCTGAGATCTGAGGATTACAATTTGAAGCCAACCCAGGCAGGCAAATCTGTGAGACTCTTATCTCCAGTCAAAAAGCTAGAAGTGGCCAGGAGCCAGTGGCTCATGCCTGTAATCCTAGCTACTCAGAAAGCTGAGATCTGAGGATCGTGGTTCAAAGCCAGCTCAGGCAGAAAAATCCATAAGACTCTTATCTCCCAGGCCAGGATTTCAAGCCCCATGACCAACAAAAAAAAGGCCAAAAGTGGATCTGTGGCTCAAGTGGTTTAGAGTTCTAGCCTTGAGTCAAAAAGCCAAGTGATTGTGTGAAGTCCTGAGTTCAAACCCCAGTACCAACACACACTGATGATGATGATGATGATGATGATGATGATGATGATGATGAAGGGGTGACACCTAGACAGCATAGCCTTCCATCATGTCCCCCAACACAGATGGATGATGACGGGCCTAGTCTACAGCATGTCTTCAAAGCATGGGACTGTTCCATGTGTTCAGCAAATCTTTGTTTCATATTTCTGCCTTGTGTTCAGAAGGGGCAACGTGTGCTCACTCAGACCTTGCGCCTCAGCTGGGTGAAACATCCCTCCCCCCTGCACACTCTTACCCCACTCCTGTGGGGTGGGGCAGGCCGAACGAGGCCATGAAGGGGCTGGGGGGGGGGAGGGTGAGTGAGTGAATGAGCATCTGTGCTCCGCTAGGGCTGAATTGTGTCTGCACTCAGCATGGAAAGCCCCAGCCCATCCCGGGGAAGAGTGAGTAGCTCTTCCCCCTGCGGGCCCCCAACGGAGGGGCCCAAGCCCGTACAGTGCCTGCATGCTCTCCTCACTCATCCCTGCTTCCACTGACCACAGGAATCATGTTGAAATACCATGCCATGAATGACATTCGAAACCCCCACCCTCCTGTACACACACACACACACACACACACACACACACGGGTACACACACCTGCCTTCTCTAGGCAAAGCATGAAAGCCTATCCCTAGACACCTGCATGAGCTCTTCCCCATTACGCGGCCCATCATGGCACATGTCAGTCCGCATTAGCAGGCAGGCCCGTCACATTAAGCTGCAGCCCAGGCCTGGCAGTTCCCTGTCGCCACAGCCACAGCCATGCTCTGCAGACATCATGCAGCAATGAGGAGTTTAGGAGGCCGGAAGCTGCCCACATTCCATTTCTTTAGAGCTCTAGGCAGGGTAGGGTTGGAAGGAGCAGGTTACTCAAAAGCTCCAGATAGGCTGTCCCTTTTTGGCAAACTATGAAAGCATAGTACAGGCTGGACACCGTAGTTCACACCTGTAATCCTATCTCGTCAAGAGATGGGGATCTGAAGGATTGAAATTTGAGACAGGAAGTTGAGGGATCACTACAATGGCAGAGCATCAGCCTTGAGTGAAAAAGCTAAGCAACAACTCCAGTACTGACATACACATGCATGTGTGCGCACACACACACACACACACACACACACACACACACAAAGAATTTAAGGGAAATCACTGAAATTCAAGGCAGGCCCAGGCAAAAATATTAGTTAGAGTCCCATCTCAATGAATGAGTTTGTAGTGCACATCTGTAATCACAGCCATACAGAAAGCGAAGAAAGTAGGAGGATCATAGATCAGGCCAGCCCTGGGGGAGGGGGAAAACATACAAGAGTTTATCTGAAAAATAACATAAAGCAAAAAGGTCTAGGAGTGTGACTTGATTGGAAGAGCACCTGCCCAGCAAATATGAGGCCTCAAGTTCAAACTCCAGTATTGCCAAAGAGGAAGAAAAGAACAACCACATAAAAGGGTGGCCCATGCTTCTAAAAGTACACAGAGCAGATGCCCTGTCCACGTCCTGTAAAAGCCTGTGGCCTACACAGAAGTTTCCTAGCCGCAGCGCTGTGACCATCCCTGCCCTGAGGACTCCCACAGTGCTATTCATTCTATAAATTCTCCAGCAATTTCCTGGCATCTCCTTGAGGGCCCTGGTCCCTTCCTTTTCTGAGTGACATTTGAGCAGAAAAGAGAGCTCTAGCATTGTAGCCAGAGAGCAGCCTAAGCTCCTATCCTGCCTGTGTTCCACTCCGTACGGAGGCCACCCTGGGCTAGCAGCTTTTCCTTCCGCAGCTGGTTCTCTCTATACTACACTTGGTGTTGAGGCCCGTCTCACAGAGGTGTTGATTTATCTGAGACCACATGGAAAGGATGCCGGGCCCTGCACGGAAGCCCAGTAAATGCTTCAGAGTTCCTAATGGCAAAGGTGTGTTTTATCCGCTGCAGAGCCTCAACTCAACTGTCCCCTTAGTTTGTGTTCAAAGCATACATCTTCCCTGTGAGGCTTCTACCTTAGACCTCTAACTCATTCCCCACTCTGCATCTGGGATGATGGGATAAAAATCTAACTCGTCAGACCACAGTCATCAAAACACCTCCATTTCTTTCCATTGCTCATGGCCTATGGGTGAAACTCTTGTCACTAGCCTCCTGTCTACCCTGTCACCTCCTCTGCCACAAGAGTTTCCATCACCATCTCCATCTCAGCTGTGCAAATCTATCAATCTTGCCTTTTTTACCCCCACCACAGGACTTTTGAACATGCCATATCTCCGACCAGAACATTCTTCCCTCCTCATCTGGCCCAGTTTAACCATACTCATCATTCACAGTCCCACACACATACATGTTCTCTAGATCTTTCTTTTTTTTTTTTTTTTTTTAAACTAGAGCTGATCTTTGTGTGGAGGGAATTGATTCTTTTTTTGGGGGGGGGGTCCGGTTGTGGGGCCTGAACTCTGGGCCTGGGCGCTGTCCCTCAGCTCTTCAGCTCAAGGCTAGCGCTCTACCACTTGAGCCACAGCGCCCCTTCTGGCTTTTTTTTTCTTTTGCTTATGTGGTGCTGAGGAATCGAACCCAGGGCCTCATGCATGCAAGACAAGCGCTCTACCACTGAGCCACCTTCCCAGCCCCTCTCTAGATCTTTCTGACCAGGCTGACTCCCACCTTAGCACTATTCTCTATGGAGTAGGAGATGATAGAGTTCATGTCTATCTCCCCCCGAGTAGGTCAGCTATGTGTGTCAGCAGGATCTCTGCCTTGTGCTCACCGGGTGAATTCCTCCCCATCCCCACCACAGTGCTTGGTCGATATTCCTGAAAGAGTGGGCAGAAGGTTAGAGGTCAATGTGGGCACTGTGAGTTGGGTCACTGTTTTTCAGACCTTTGTTTATGGTGGCTCCTCATCAACACTGGGGCTGCAGCCAATGCAGAAGAGGAAGCTTTCCTCTCCACCTGGCTGCCAGTCAGCCAGGGGTTGGATGCAAGAAGATTGATGCTTAGGTTCTTTACTTTCTTGTATCTATTAGAGCATTGCACTGGCGTCAGATGCTTTTGGTTGGTTGGGTTGTTGGGCTGGGTTGTTTTAATTTCAGACATGTCTCTCTCTGATATTTATGTTCTCACTTCTTAAGAACCATTTGACCCAGAATTCAGAATCACAAGAGTGACATACCTTTGTTCATATTTTCTACCAAGAGATACACTCGTAGAAGATGATTGACCTACCTGATTCTCTCACCTGCCAAGAGGGAAATGCTTGACAGTATTTACCCTTACAAAAGTTGCTCAACAGATATTTGCTGAGCACCTTTTATAGATCAGTAAGGTGAGCCTGGGATTGATGGTTCCAATGGGGTCAGTTTGAGTAGAAAGTGGCCACTGCCTGGTTGGGGCTCTAAGACAAGAGAAATAAGCCAAGATTTTCTCTTTTTTAATTTTAATTTCATTGTCAAGGTGACATACAGAAGCATTTTCTGAGGTCAACTAAGACAGGATGGACATGCTTGTTAGCAGTTCTGGTGGTATGTTTTCCCAAAGTGACCTTCGAAATGAAGACCAGGGCCTTGAAAGCCATGAGATGAAAGGACGTGTCGATCAGTTGAGATTAAAGTTGAACAAAATATTCTCAATTCTCCCATAATTTTCTTTTTTTGACTTTTATACTGGTACTGGGGCTTGAGCTCAGGGCCTGGGCACTGTCCCATAGCTTTTCTGCTCCAGGCTGGCACTCTTACCACTTGAGGCACATCTCTACAATGGCTTTTTTTTGGTGGTTAATTGGAGATGAGTCTCATGGACTTAGGAAAGCTAGCCTGCTCAGGCTGACATCAACCTCAGGTCTCAACCTTCTGAGTAGCTACAATTATAAGCCTGAGCCACTAGCTCCTGGTTCACAATTGCCTTTAAAAAATAGATTTCATGGTTTTTTAAAAAAAAACTATAAGATAATGCAAGGTGAATAATTTTGAAACACATATTAAAAGAGGATGGATGTAGTAAAAATAGATTGTTTGCATCTCTGAAAATTAAACAAGGAAATCTGTGTACCCTGTTTGGGAAGTGGGGGGAAA
Source organism: Dipodomys ordii (assembly GCF_000151885.1). NCBI lineage: Eukaryota > Metazoa > Chordata > Mammalia > Rodentia > Heteromyidae > Dipodomys > Dipodomys ordii. Next base: position 6,239,955 of record NW_012267301.1, read on the forward strand.
GGAAGGAGAGAGGCAATGACAGATGGGGTGACACTGATGGGAACATATTGTCAACGTGTGTGGAAATATATCAATGAAATCTCCCTCTGTACAACTCATGTCGGCTAATAACAATACATAGAACTGTACTGACCAGTCTGGAAACCGAGGCCTCCCTCCCCATGGAACTTAGGTTCCCCTGAAATGAGGTCGCCTGGAGGGGGTCTCAGGGATTGCCAGTTAGAAAGTAGGAAGAATGAAATTCCCCATCGGGGTCAGGTGACAGAGGACAGCTAAGGCCCAGAATGTCAGCATCGTGTGATCTCTGCAGCTTCGAGAACCTCTCGTGTGGTTGTGATTTGGCATGGTGATAAAGATGTGAGCTATGTGCACTCTTTTCCTAGGGGATTTGGTTCTGAAGCAGTTTGGCTTTCTTGCATGGCAGGTGCCTGTCCTGAGACCCATGGACCTGATGGTAGAGGCCACTCCTCGGAGAGTATTTGCCAACGCACACACGTATCACATCAACTCCATATCCGTCAACAGCGACTACGAAACCTACATGTCTGCTGATGACCTGAGGATTAACCTATGGAACTTTGAAATAACCAATCAGAGTTTTAGTATCCTTTCCTTGTGACCAACAGTCAATTGGCCTGAATCAAGACTCCACAGGTATGGCTGGGATCAGGACAGGGCGGGGAGCAGTCACCACAGCACCACCTGGCACTTAGAAGAGCTTGTTTCTTTTAAAATACATTGGCTCCCATGAGCCTCTTTCACCCCAACAAAAACGTTAGGAAAGTGTTGAACTATAAAGGTCGACTAGCTCTGGGTTAGAAGTCTGAATCAATTCTTTCATGAAGTAGCATTTGTGTGTTATATGTTAAGATTAGATGTGACTGTGCCAACAATAACACCCTAACATCCAGTTAGGTTCCTTTCTCTACTAAAGATTTATCAAGAGGCTGGGAAGGTGGCTCAGTGGTAGAGTGCTTGCCTTGCATGCAGGAGGCCCTGGGTTTGATTCCCCAGCACACCACATAAGCAGAAAAAGCTGGAAGTGGCGCTGTGGCTCAAGTGGTAGAGTGCTAGTCTTGAGCTGAAAAGCTGAGGGAAAGAGCCCAGGCCCAGAGTTCAGGCCCCATGATGGACAAAAAAGAAAAAAAGAAAAAGATTTATCAACAGCTGGGGTGGACCAAATAGACAACAGTTGGATGAGAGATCCTGTCCCTGGTCCCATAACAATGAAAATAATAGTGGCCATTTATGGAGTGCTGAGCACTTGCATGAGCAACTTGAAGTATTTCTCTGTGTGTGTGTGTGTGTGTGTGTGTGTGTGTGTGTGTGTGTGTGTGTGTGTGTGTGTGTGTGTGTCTGTGTGTGTGTGTGTGTGTGTGTGTGTGTATGTGTGTGTGTGTGTGTCTGTGTCTGTGTCTGTGTGTCTGTGTGTCTGTGTATCTGTGTCTGTGTCTGTGTCTATCTGTCCGTCTGAGACTGGGACTCAAACTTACTCTCTGATGCTTTTGCTCATTGGCTGGTACGCTACCACCGGAGTCACATCTCCAACACTAAAGTATTTCTTTTTACCTCTTCCTTGGAGTATAAAATGTATGTAAAAATTAAACAGCTCAGTAAAATTTCTTTTCCTTTTTTTTTCCGGGTGCTAGTACTGGGGCTTGAATCCAGAGCCTGGGTGCTGTCCCTTAGCTTTTTCACTTAAGGCTAATGATATGCTCTACTGCTTGAGCCACAACTCCGTTGCCAGCTTTTAGTAGTTTATAGGAGATAAGAGTCTCACAGACTTTCCTGCCTGGGCTGGTTTTGAACCACAATCCTCAGATCTCAGCCTCCTGAGCTTAGGAAATGTCATAGGTTCCATGCAACTGAAAATTCACATCAAAAAAAGATTCACTGGCAGTTTTCAAGCCTCCCATACCTCCTTCCCCTTTCTACCCCCTCTGTAGTATATTTGATATGACACCCCTATAATGTAAGCATTATTAGCTCTTATTTATAGCTCAGAGAAGTTAAGGAACTTGCTGTACAGGTATCTCTGGTGGTGTTTTGCTCCCTTGGTGAATGTCTCCACTCTTCCCCAAACCAGCCCCTGTAGTGTAATTCCTCACTCAGTTCTTGGCTCTACCACTCAGGCAGCAGAGCACCTGGCCTATGTGCTAGCATTGTTGTTCTTTTTCATTCACCAGCCCCTCACCCTATCACAACCCAATTTAACCATGAGCCCTGTCAATGTTTCCTCTAAAACACATCTCAAAGCAACTCAAGTTTCTATCCTGTCTCTGACCAAATTGCATTCGTGTCAGTTAATGAGCTGTTCCCAGTGTGGCTGCAATCTCTCTGGTCTCCTCTCCTCCACTCCTCCACAAAACAAACTCCACACCTCTACCAGAATGGACCTTTCATTAAATCCGTATGACATCCTTTCTCCGCAAAACAGTCTTGGAGAAGCTTCCCATTGTACTTAAAACCCCAGTTATTTACCATGGTCTAGAAGAGCCCATTCCATTTCTATTCCCGGACTCCCTCCTTGGTACCTATCATACCACCCTTCCCTAATTCATCCTACTTCCGCCCAACTAATCACTTTTCTGTTCCTAGTAAGCCACGTCTTCCAAGTCCTTGCTCCTGCTGATCCTTCCTTCTGGAATCCTCTGCCCCCAGCATTCATACAGCTACTACAAACCATTACTCAGGCCTTGGTCCAATGTCATCTCCTTGGATGACTCTCCCTCAACTCCCAAGTAGCCACTCATAGCTATATTCTTGCTATTTTGTCCATAGAAGTGGGTTCTTTACACAATATAGTTTCCCTGAGTAACATTGTAAAGTCTAGGAGAGCAAGACCTTCCCTTGTGCATTCCTGTATTCTGGTGTGTGGCACCTGTGCATATGGAAGGCTGATTGCCTGCGGCAGGTTTTCAGGAGTAGTTATCATCCAGTAGTCAATTGTAATGACATCAAAGCTGCAAATCCGACTTTAAGAGAATAACACTCTGAATGTCCTGATGTCAAACAGATCTCACTAATGCCTCCAATGTATAAAAGATGATTTCTCCTATGTAATCCAATATTGATGACCCCCATAGCTAGTATCACCATGCAATGGGTAACTCAGAGCCTTGGGCCTCTTCCTTCTCACAGCTGTCCCAGGTTCACTTGCTTATCTATATGGGGAGGTTATAAAAGACCTCTCAGGAGAGATTCCATGAGCCAGCCTCTAGAATAGGATTCCACTGGCTAGATGTCAATCATATAACCACCTCTACAGCCACCTCTACCTGCAAGGTAGACTTGGGAAATATATTCTAGCTGTGTGCCCTAAGAAGGTATCACAGTGACACCCAGGGTACCCAAAGGTGTTTTAAGCCATACATCTCTCATCAAGCACTGCCACTTAGGAGATCTCTTTAGAGACACCAAGAATTAACCATGAAGACCATGAGCAGCATCTTTTGTTGGTCATAGAGCAGACATGCCACATTATCTGGACCTGGGAGAACCTGCCTACAGCGCTTTCTGGCACTGCAGCTGCTAATAGAATAAGTGTGGGTGGTGGTTCCCTTTCGTTTTTCCCATCCATTCCAAGAGCCAGAAATCTGCTTGGGCTCAGCCAGCTGTCACTTGGAGCTTCTGCTCTCCCAGTCTAGGTGGCATATTTTTTGAATCTTGCCTCTAGGCCTTCAAAAGGGAGGAAAGTTTCTTAAGCATTTGGGGAGACAGATGCCTTGGGGAGAATGCAAAAGGGAAATATTAAGAGTGCAGTTTAGGTTATATGCTGGAAATGGGTGACAGCCTGCCAGATGCCAGCATACAAATGAGACCCTACCATTCACCCTTAAAGCAGCCGTATGTAAAACAATCATCGTCTTCACGATGGTGATGATAACTGATGTCTATATAGCTCTTTCAACCACACCGCCTTCAGCACCAAAGACAGTACAAACTGGGACCCCTTTGCTTGTTGTCATTGAAGTGTAGCCACCTCTGGGGGGTAGAAGCCAGCCATTTCTCCAGTCCGCCTCAAGAAAAAAGAAGTACTGGCTATCTGGTGTGTCTTAAATTATGTGTTGTTTAGCAACTGTTTTGTGATCGCTTTTATCTACCAAAAAAGCAGAAGAAACATGACTCAGGATAGAACAACGTGAGACCACACTTTCCCACCACCCCTCTCCCCCAGCAAAACATGGTACCTGCACCACTGGGTGATGGACAAGTTTCTTCTAAGCAATATGTGGGCTTTTTTTTTTACCATAATTAGATATTTATAATAGTGTTGGGAAGTACAACCATATCAGACCTGTGAACTCAAAGAAAATGAAGTACATATTGAAATCAACAGGGCATGTGGAAAGTATTACACCAGTAACCAGACACATGGTCTGGAGGTATGGCAAGAAGGAAGCCATGGCTCCCGAACCCTAGCATTTAGTGCACAGCATCAGTGTGGAGAACAGAGGCTCTGTGGTCCAATCAGCTTACAGTTCTCACCCAGTACTACCAATCTCTGGCTGGGCTAGTTTTTATGTTTCTTAATTTACTCCCTGTGCTATTTCTCCATTTCATCATCAGTAGAAGAGGACTATCAAAGGTGATGGTGGCCAGGCATCAGTGGCTCACACCTGTAATCCTAGCTACTCAGAAGCTGAGATCTGAGGATCACAGTTCAAAGCCAGCCCAGCCAGGAAAGTTTGTGAGAGTCTTATCTCCAATTAACCACAAGAAAACTGAAGTGGCACTGTGGCTCAAAGTGGTAGAGCATTAGCCTTGAGCTAAAAGAGCTCAGGGTTAGCACTCAGACCCTGAGTTCAAGGCTTCACTTCTGGCTTTTTGTTGGTTAATTGGAGATAAGAGTCTCACAGATTTGTCTGCCTTGGCTGACTTTGAATCAAGATCTTCAGATCTCAGCCTTCTGAGTAGCTAGGATTACAGGTGTGAGCCACCAGCAACCAGCTGTATTGAACTGGCAATTTTTATGGTAGCATTCTGAGCAGCTTAGCCTATGTGTGTAGCAAAGGCTGACACTGTAACTTTTAGGTGCTCTCCCAATCATGCCCAGGGTTTCAAGCCAGTTCTGTGTTTCACGTGGCATCAAGGGGCTCTATGTCCATCCCTCAGATTGAGCATAGCAGTTGGCAAATATTCCATGGGTATTTACACTTGGGATTTGGTGAAGCTCTTCAGAGATGAATGCTCCTTGGAGTCCTTTTTCCAAGACCTCCGGGGCCTTATCAAATCACCTGTCCTTTCAGCTGACAAAACGTGGGTGCTTAATGCCCAAAGATTAAAATTAGACATTGAGAGAGAAAAAGAAAATCTCAAAATAATTCCTGTCCCCTAAAAGGGAATGCAATCCTAATGCTTCGCATTCAAAGCCAAGCTAGCACGATTTTCTACCCTCACAACTGGCAGGCTGACCGCGGGATATGAGAAGCCTCAGCTAGCTATGAACTGGAGTGGCAGTGCTCTGGGATCCACTGTGCAACTTGGCCAGTCTACCAGTCAGCCTGTTGAAAGGGATTCTCCTTGTCCTCCCTTCCTTGACTAACTTATGACGGCTTGAAGCAGGGCCAGCTTGCACAGTCAGCACCATCAGTAGCAAAAAACAACACCAGTAAGGATGTTCAAGACCCATACCACCAATGCATATAAGAGACCTGTGGGCTTATATCACAAAACAGGATGCAAAAAGAAAATTTATTTCACACAGGATTTTTTTTCTCAGTGCTTTTGATCATTAAAATCTTTATAAAAACCATTGATAGGGTTCTATTCATTTAAAGACAAGAAATTGAAACCTAGAGACAAGCTGACTTTCAGCTAAGCAACAACAAAATAAACACTGAGCCTACGTCATGTAAATCCATTTTGTTGTAGTAGTAATATCTAGCACAATATTATCCTGAACTTTACCCATCGAAATTCTCACCTGTCAATTCTCTCACAATACTAAAGCAGGAATAGTATATATTTTTTGTATTGGGGTTTGAACTCAGGGCCTCATATTTGCATAGGGCTGGTGCTCTACCACTTGAACCATGTGTCTAGTCCAGATTTTTGCTGGTCAATTGGAGATAGTATAACAAATATTTCTGCTCTAGTTGGCTTTAAGCCATGTTCCTCTGTACTTCTGTCTACAAAGTCATTAGTGTTTCAGATGAGAACCCACAGCACCCAGTGAAAACAACTATTTTTAAATGTTTTTATTGTGAAAATACTGTACAGAGGAGTCACAATCACATGAGCAAAGAAATGATCAAGGATTGTTGCCTCCTCCTTTGTTTTATTTTTCCCCTACCATCCCTTCCCTCCCACCTCCACAACTACACTCCTCCTCCCCTAAATTGTAAAGTTTGTTTTTCAACATAGCATCTTGTACATCTCATTGTTGCAGTGGGTCCACCTGTATCCCTACTTAAACAATTTGTTTTTCCCTTCCACTCCTCAAATTATACCAACATCAAATTCAGTGAAAACAGGGCTTATACCATGGGGGAGGGACATACAAAGCAACAAAAACCTGATGTGGTACCTAATAAATACTCTAGAAACAATAGCAAGAAAGAAAAAACCACTTGTGTCCTTATCGCTTAACATCATTTTATCTGACCTTTTCTACTTGTCTCAGACGTATACTAGTTATTGCAAATAAGGGAAACCATGGGACCTATGTTTCTTTGGGCCTGGCTTACTTCACTTAATATAATTGAAAACAACTATTTTTTAAAGTTATTATTTCTTTGCCTAATAATGTGTGTTCACTGTAAATATTTTAGAAAAAGGAAAGTGATCAATAATCTCACTACTGATTTTTACTGAATATGCATTGTGTTAATGTCATCATTTCAACAATGCTAGCTTATTCAATCACACAGAGTTAGAATAAGAGAAAAAGAAAAGAGGAGAGAGAGAGGAACAAAAGCCAAAAAAGAAAAGAAAGAATCAAACTCTTGATCTCCCCAGGAACCTTTCTCTATTCAGTTTAGGACACAAACACATACTACACAGACACACAGACTTCCCCTCTGTCTCTACTTTTTGTATTTGGTTGTTATCTCTGTCTAAGATGCTACATAGTCTATTTACTTACATCATTTGTTGACCAGAGTCCCCTCACATAAAGAATCTATAGGAACAGGGGGATAAAGGGTGTGCTTTGGTTACTGCTGCATTCCTTGCATCTGGAAGATTATTAGTCCATGCTTTGGGAGCATCTGTAGAGTACTAGAACAGATAGATGAAGTTAATGTAACCCCGCTAATAAGGGAAAACCTACATACTAACTTTAAAATTGAGTCTCCTTCGAAGATACAGCTGTATTTCCTTCCTTTAGCTTCTCTTAGTCAACCCATTTTTAAGTATTGCTATTATCAGACTATAGTATATATTTTGTGCCTAACTTTCATCACCTAAAATATCATAAACAAAAAGTTCTTTAAGCCATCCTAAAACACTACAACTGCATTCAAAGAAAGTGTGGAGATGGCACTAATTGAAAAGAAACATATTCATAGTCCTACCTTGATAAAGATATCAATAATATTTCATGTCCATCTTTTTTTAGCTCAACATTTTCCAAGTATAAGTTCAAAAATGAACTGTTAGAATTTTGAATCCAGTGGGTTTAATAGCCTTAGAACTTTCACTGCCAAAAAAAAAAAAATGAGTAAGCTCAGAACCAGTGGCTCACACCTATAATCCTGGCTATTCAGGAGGCTGAGTTCTGAGGCTCATGGTTTAGAGACAGCCAAGGCCAAGTCTATGAGACCTTTATCTCCAATTAACTAGCAAAAAGCCAGAAGTGCAGCTGTGACTCAAGTGGTGGTAGAATGCTAGCCTTGATCAAAAAAAGCTCAGGGATAGCACCCAGGCCCTGAATTCAAGCTCCAGGACTGGCACAAAAAAAAAAAAATTAATGAGATAAATAAAACTTAAGTACTTCCTAAATTAGTAAGTGCTTGAGTAAGTTGAAGTTGACTTTGTGTGTCAAGAGCTTGGATTGTCTACAGTTGGATTAGGTAGATGATTTTTATTTTCTGGTCCTAGGGCTTGAACTCAGGGCCTGGGCACTGTCTCTGAACTTCTTTATACTCAAGCTAGCACTCTACCACTTGAGCCACAGCACCACTTCCAGCTTTTTCTAAGTAGTTTATTAGAGATAAGAATCTCACAGACTTTCCTGCTGGGGCTGGCTTTGAACCACAATCCTCAGATCTCAGCCTCCTGAGTGGCTAGAGTTACAGGGGTGAGCCACTGGCTTAGGGAGATGATTTTTAAACAGCCTCACAGTCCCCTTACCTCCTGCCCTGATCTGTTCCCTTCCCTCAACCCACCACTGACATAATTCATGGTTCTGGCTTCTTATTTGTTTGAAGCAGATCCCTGCAGGGATGACCTCTCAGTGTCTTCAATTATTATTTTAAATGATGCCTGAGGCTAGTGCCTGGCACAGTAGTCCCTTCACCTTCCCACCTCTGGCTTCCAAGCCTGGGAGCTCAGCTGCCAAACTGCCAGTAACCCCTCCTGTCCTCCGAGAGGCCCCCAGAGTCCCAGCAGAGCTCCAGATTAACCCCTTTTGTTAGCAGAGGTAATTTGCCTGGGCTTAGCATTTATAAGAATGCCTTAAGCAGTTAGGGTCAGAGAGAACAGATCTGTCAAGCCCCAGGGTTAACTTAATAGCAATCTGTTGGGTGTCTAGATTGTATATTAGCTGGGGGTGGGGGGGAGGCGGTTAGGGCAGGGGAGGGAGTCAGTGTTATCTTTTGCTTTTGCACTTTAGTTCTTTGGGGCAATGGGAGAGTAGTTTCGATTGAGAGTTCTAAAGGATAAGGTAGAGAAAATTGACTGTCAAAAAGCATCTTCCATTTTCCAGATAATACAGGGAGGCATGCACTGCTCATCACCTTTTTCCATCCTTTCTAACCCACAGGGGAGACTGTATATGCTAAAATGCTTTTTAAAAAAAACAGCCTGAGGAAATGTCTTGGTTTTTTAGGAAATGCAGTGAACTTTTCTCCCTTCTTCCCTATATACCACTGACAACTAGACTCTCTCCTGCATGTTTCATGAACTCAGCAAGTCCTGTATTAGAAAACAAGTCAAGAAACCCCTCATCAGGCTTTTGTCCCAACTTCTAGCTCAAAAACAAAATCCATTCAGCTGGGTACCACTGGCTCATGCCTATAATCATAGCTACTCAGGAGGCTGAGCTCTAAGGAAAGTCCATGAGACTCTTTATTTCCAATTTACCAGGAAAATGTCAGAAGTGGAACTGAGGCTGGAGTGCCAGCCTTGAGTGGATAAAAACTAAGGGATAGCTCCTAGGCCCTGAATTCAAGCCCCTGCTTTGGCAAAAATGAAGAAAAAAGAAAAAAAAATACCTTTCTAGGACATAAAAATTCTGGTTGTAGAAAACATCACCGAAGTGATGGGTGAGTTAGGGCACAGACCCAAAGCACAGGAGACAAATTTCCCTCTTGGATTGGCCAGACCTCCCTCCTTTCACACTCAGAAAGATTGGTTCAGTGGGGCTGTACCTCTCAAGAGGAAAAAACAGTGGCACTGAGCAGAATCTATGAGCATCCCCTTACCCTCCCGGCCCCTGGAAAGTGTCCTTGATGCAGGCAATGTGCCTGCCACTTTGTTTTCACATGTTCTGACTGCAGGGCTTTATTTTTAGGTGGGGAAAAAATAGCTGTGGCTGTAGCACCTCCCCCTCCCACCCAGCAAAGATGTCTTCCAGTTCAGCTTGTTTTTCTGAGCTATCCTGGTAGAGGTTGAGAAAGCTGACACCAGATTTTCTTCCCCTATTTTGGGAAATGAGAAACCAGCTCGCTGGCACCCGTAGGACATCAAGACTTTGTGGAGGGTGATGAAATCTGACAATCGCTGAACACTTGAGTTCTGCATACCCCTCACTCCCCCCCCACACCCCATGCTGTGGCTGCAGAGCCCAAGGCCCAGATCAGCAGCTGGGAAGGACCACAGAGCCTCAGCCTGCAGACTCCTGAGCAGCCAGAAGTGCTCCTGGGTGTGTACTAACTACACTCTTGTTCGTAACTCTGACAGAAGTGAAGCTGGAAGGTGGTATTTTTGTGAATCCAAGAATCCACATGCCCTAGAGACCCAAGTCAGATTTGTATCTGGGTTTGTTAGGGAAGGTTGTACCAAGATGTAATGTTAGCTTGGTCTTAAAACTAATTTTAGAAAGAACCCAACAGGATAATTGAAGGGGAAGTAGGCACAGCCAAGTACAAAGCCATTGTTGTAACAAATTGCATGTTGGACTAGCTCTAGCAGGAGCATAGGTGATATTTTATAGGAGGTGGCTAGTAGAACTAAGAATATCAGTGTGTTTGTCCCCAACTCACATCTGAAGCAGGGATTGTGCTTAATGAAGAGCATCTGTAGGATAGTCGGTGACAATTATTGCTTATTGATTCAATGCATTGCTTTGCATAGACATTTGCATTTTAATTGTTACACATTTGTTTTCATGTAGATAATTAAATGTAACTTAGCTCATGATATTATGAACATTGGGTTCTTGCTTCGATGAGACTAAGTTGAGAAAAACAAAGCAAGCCAACCTAAAGATAATTTGAAGATAATCATATTAAGTTAAAAAAAAAAGGCTGCTGGGTGCAAAAGCTGAAGCCTGTAATCCTAACTACTTGGGAGATGGAAATGAGGTTTACAGTTCAAAGCCAGCTTGTGCATAAAAGTTCAAGGGACTCCATTTCAATCAATGGCTGAGCACAGATGCCCACCTTTTATCCCAGATTATAGAGGAAGCACAAAGGCTGGGTTTAGTGGCACAGGCCCATCATCCCCAAAGCACAAGTAGAAGGATTGCAGCCCAGGCTAACTTGGACATAAAACAAGACCTTCCCTTAAAAATAACCAATGCAAAAAGGGTTGGGGGTATGGCTCAAGTGGTAGAGCACCTGCCTAGCAGTTGTATGGCCATGAATTCAAAAATAAAGAAAAACCTACTCAGGACTACCGAGCTGAGGCTAAAATTACAAAGAGGGCCACTGTGGTCAAAGTTACTGTGGAAAACATCCACATCACAGAGTGTTATTCCTTTTAGAAAGGTGTTGGGTCCAAACTTCTGCCCCAGCCAGGTGGCTTGTAGGTTCTTGTTAGGGGTATGAAAGGATCCCTGCAGACTCGTTTCTTCATTGATGCCAGATACTTCACAGAGGGTATTCACCCCCACTGAATCACCTTCACAGACACAAAGCTAAGAGTTCCATTCTTATCTAAGGATGTGTCCTTAAAAAAAATAGATGTACAGACTTCTAACTCCTGTTTCCTGCATGGGGGGCAGGAAACAGCCTTTCTCCTTTTTCATCTCTCTCTACTTCATCTTGTTTACTAGAATAAATCCTTTCTAACATACACACACAAAAAATAGAGGTATAATCTTGATCAGAGAGGAAAATACTGAAGAAAAACATGATACAACTAAGAGCGTGTTAGCTTTATGGACGTACATTCCATTCGAGCCTAGGTCTCTCCAGCCACATGTAAGTGGCCTTGTTTCTGATACTTAAACTCCCACCAGACCATCAAAGAAAAATCACAGCTCGTGGAGACAAGAAGGCCTGTACATCCAATTCTGAATGGTTATGAAACAGCCCCAGGTTTTTGCACCAGGAGTGAAATCTAAATGTTGTCCCTCACCAGCCATCTGTTTTGAGGCAGGTTATTTTGTGAGTCCATTTCCACCTCCACAAATGGCTGTCAAGAAAGTATTGCTTATACAAATTGTCATGAGAAGTACAAGATACGCTTTGCCAGTGAATGCCCTATACTAAGTGCTCAATAAACAGTGGCAGCCATTGTTGTCACTATCACCATATTATTAAGCGAGGTCGTGGAGGTTTTCATGGAAAAGATTTGCCATCTGCTATAGAGATTGTTTGCCAGTCTAGGAGTCTAGGTGACATTCAAACAAAGTGAATCATTCGATTGGAATAGAACTAGTTCTTTACTATCAGGAAACAGGCAGCAAAAAGTATTTATAACATGCCTGGCACAAATTATGCCTGTCATCCTAGCTATTCAGGAAGCTAAGATCGGAGGATTGCAGTTCAAAGCCTGCCCAGGCAAGCAAGTCCATTGAAACTTTTACCCCCAATTAACCACTAAAAGGCCAGAAGTGAAACTGTGGTTCAAGTGGTAGTGTGCTGATCTTGAGCAAAAAAAAAAGCTCAAGGACAGCTCAGGGTTCAGGTCCTGGGTTCAAGAGCGAGTGCCAGCACACGCATACACTCACAGCAAGGCTTTGCAGGTTGGCCTATTTCATTTAGCATGACAGTGTGAGCAGATGACATTGATCTTGCATCGATGTCTTCTACAAGTCTGAAAGGCCTGAACCATGATAAGGAGTCAGGAGACCTGCGTTCCAATGCAACCTCTGACTACTCCGGAACTGTGGTCCATTAGGGTCCCTGAGCCTTATGTCTTTGAAACCAGAACCATTTTCCTGCAGTCAGGGTTGCCAAGAAGCCCATCCTGTATGTGTCCAAAGCTGCCCAGCTCCACTCCCTGCGTGGGTGCTTACCCTCCCCCCTGCCCATTCCTCCCATTCCCTCCTTGACTCGCCTGTGCCAGACATCGTGGACATCAAGCCGGCCAACATGGAGGAGCTCACAGAGGTGATCACGGCGGCAGAGTTTCACCCGCACCACTGCAACACCTTTGTGTACAGCAGCAGCAAAGGGACAATCCGACTGTGCGACATGCGGGCGTCGGCCCTGTGTGACAGGCACACCAAATGTGAGTTGCAGAAGCGGGGAGGGCTGGGAGAGGGACTGGACTCTGACACGTGGGAGGAGGGGGCCACCAGGCAGGGGTCGGGTCTCACTTGATACATGGTTAACCTGACTCAGAAGTGAGCTGGATGGTCAGCGTTTCCATAGAGACGAAACCCTCCTATTCCACTCCACACCACGCAAGTGCAGAGGTGAGGCCAGCGGGCAGGAGTTTAAACAATCACAATAGCCATCTTGTCAGTTACATGCTGAGATGTCACTCACGCTGTGGTAGGGAGGGGACAGTAGTCTTCAGGAACAGCCAGGGAGACTGTGAAAGGGGGGGCCTGGGCCGGAAGGCGGCATGGACCCCAGGAGAGACTATGGCCAGATCTTGGCAGCAGAGTGAACGGGATTTCAGGGGACAGAGGATTGTACAGCCAAGAAGAGCAACTGGGGGAGGAGCTTGTGACTCCTTAGAAAAACCTGGGCTTTGGGAACCAGCACCCTAAAAGTGGTTCTAGTGGGCATTAAAGCCCCCATGGGGGACTTAGCACAGTGCACAACCAGGCTCGTGGCACTCAGGTGGCCCTGGAGGTGTTGAGGGTGCTGAGCCAGCAGCGCAGGCTGAGGGCTAGCACCCAGTGCTGGCTGGAAGTGTGGAAGGCAGCCTCCATGCTGTGGGCAACTCCATGGTGTGCAGAAGGACAGGGTTATGTAGCATAGAGTTGTGAGCAAAATAGTGTGGCAGGCAGCAGTGCAGGGTTAGATGGCACGGAACTGCAGGTGTGGCTTTACACCCATGGAGCTAGGTGGGACCTTGATACAGGGTGAAACTGTGTGAGGTTACTTTGTGTGGGGCTGGGCTGGGGTGCAGATGCCCAGGGTCATGTACCATTGGGTAAGGCTATACCTCGTGCAGGTAAATAGGGGTTTCAAAGCATGTGTGCTGCTACACTGGGCTGGCATGGCATGTCCACCAAGTATGCAGGTATGTAGGGGTCACGCATCTGCAGGTGCATAAGGGTAATGAAGCATGTGGGTCTGGGGTGCAGCCATGTAGGACTATGTCATGTGCACCCACCAGAACGCTCAGGTATGGCGAAACTGTGGGTACCCCTCACCTGCAGATGCTGATCTGTACTCTAGTCTAGAGCGGAGTCAGAAATGAAATCCACCTCCCCTTCTAGTGTTGAGTTTCTATCCTGTGACGTGTGGATGACCTGAAGGCTCCACCCTGGTGGCTGTGAAGAGGGGAGGGACCTGATCTCACTCTCCTTTGCTTACTTCTGGGTGGCGAGGGGGGGCTAGGGAGGGGAGAGGGGAGGGTGGAGGGAGGGGAGGATGGGAGTGTGCACAGAGGAGCCGTGCAGTGGTGTGGTTCTCCCCTGCTTCCCCTTTTAGCTGTCATCCCCTTCCCACATCCTTCTTTCGCATCTTCTGTCTTATAGGAAGCAGGTAAGGTAATCTACACAGCCACCTCATGCATTGGTCCTCAGATTAGATGAGATCTGTGTGTTTAAAAATTCAGCTATTTTCTATTCCATTTTTTCCCATACTTAGCTTACAGTGGATCACCCATATTTCAAGTGTTCAAAAGCCAAGAATGGCTAGAGGTTAACCATATTAGGGCAAAGTTGGTACATTCTGTTATTGCAGAAAATTCTAGAGGGTTCTGCTGGCTGCAAGAGCACATGGACTGTTCTATCTTGTTCATATCTGCTTCTCCAGCACCCTTCCCACTGCCTGGCCCAGCCCAGGTGCTTCTGAAATACTGATGTTTTGCTAGAGTTGGTCTTTGAGCAGTATATTTACGTATGCTGACAAGGAGGAAACATTCGATGCAGAAGGATCAGTATATGCTGGTTTGCAGGGAGTGACTGTCCATATTCCCTAGGTCATATGGTTATGGATAACTCCACCCCCCCATTGCATTGTGGGGTCAATAGCAACCAAAATAATCAGGGATGTCAAGTGATCTAAACTGGTTTTTAGAGGAAGAGTTTGGGCCGAAGGAAGATGATGGAAGGTAAGTTCTGGCTGCCATAGTAAGGAGACTAAATGACTTGGCATGATACTGTAGCTTGCCACAGAGTTCTTTGGGGAAATGAGCCCACACTGTGCATCGTGGGTTTGCTAGCAGCAGCCCTGGCCTTGCCCACTGGATGCCCATAGCACAAGCCCAATGGTGACAGCAAAAAAACAAAAGTGTCCAGACATTGTGACCTATTCCATAGGAATGGTCTAGGCCCAGTCACCCCATATAGAAATCTACATAGGACCCGATCAAGTGAGGAATGGGATGAAAGGTTTCAGGCGATAGGTGCAGAATGAACAGAATTCTGAGGTTAATAATGAGTACCTGGAATCCTGAGAGAGAGAGAATGAGTCAGGCTCAGAGGAAAAGAGGAGGGTTGCGTTGCTGTGGTAGTTTGTGTGATGTCGGTGTGACATTGGTCCTTGAAGATGAGAGTCAGAATATATTCATCCATCCAGCCATCAAGTACCTACTTCATACCCATCACTGAGGATACTGTACTGAGGGGTTACAAATACATGAGTAAGGTAAGGAGTACATTTCCTATCAAGCACTGTTACCCCTTCCTTTGTTTTCCCCTACTATTCCTTCCCTCCCCATCCTTCTTACACATGTCCATGTCCAGCAATCCTAGGTCCAAGCCATAAGCCCCACTTGTCATGAAAGAATAGCACAAAGGCAATGCAGCCTCTCTGGTGCCCTGGGCAGGGCTTGTCAATCAGCCAGGGCAGACAGCACATGCCTAGCCCATTCCAGCCATCCAAGGGAGGTGCCAATCGTACCACCTAAGATTTTCACTTTGTGTGTGTGCATGCACACATGCGGATGTGCCAGTCCTAAAGCTTGACTTCCGTGTCAAGCTAGTCCCTGAGTGCTAGTACTAGTGCTCTACCACTTGAGCCATAGCTCCATGTCCAGCTTTTTTTTTAATGGTTAATTGGAAATAATCGTCTCACAGACTTTCCTACCCAGGCTGGCTTTGAACTTTGATCCTCAGATCTCAGCCTCCTGATTATCTAGGAGCCCTGTGTCCCCAGCACCCAGCCGTCTTTAACTTTTCCTTTTTCAACAAGCTTACCAAGGATTAGTAGGGATAAACAGGATAAAGTGGGGAGATATAAGACAAAGAGGAAGTTACTCAAAATGGTGGTTCTGGCCATATTTCAAGTCTTACATTTCTGTCTAAAGTTTTATTTGAATTCTGCAGAATATACCCATAAAATGTCTATTTTCGTTTTAATGATCTTCTAAAGCAATGT
The DNA here is from genome assembly GCF_000151885.1 of Dipodomys ordii. Classification (NCBI taxonomy): domain Eukaryota; kingdom Metazoa; phylum Chordata; class Mammalia; order Rodentia; family Heteromyidae; genus Dipodomys; species Dipodomys ordii. The sequence goes on from NW_012267301.1 coordinate 6,256,010, forward strand.
TCCCCAAAGATGTCACATCGTTCATATATCTTCCTATGCTTCATGGTACACCTCAAATCCTACCCAGCCCTCTTGGACCCCTAAGGATCTGTGCACAGATCTGAGCTTCAGAAGCTCATTTCCAGCTGTGTAAGGGTGATCTGAGTCACTCAGCTGAGATGAGAGGTGTTTGGAGTTTGGTATTACAAAAGATTTGTGCAGTGTAGTGTCAGAAAGCTTTACTTGAGCCTCAATATAAGAGACAACTCGTAACAGAATAGCCTGTGACTGTGGAGATCAGAAAAAACAGGGACAGATAAAGAGACATCTGTAGATGCATGTGTGTTACCAGTGATGTTACAGGACAGCTTTGTCCACACATAGAAATGGTGGGTATTGCTGAGTGTCAGGGACAGTGATCCATTCGGCTAACATCAGATGGCCAAAGCCTGACACGTAAGTAGATATTTAGTCAATAAATGAATTTATTCCCCCAAACTGGCACACATGGCATGCGGGAATGGCGGCACTGGGAGGCTGCAGCGGACAGTGAAGCAGCAGGGTTCAGTTGAGACATGTTGAGTGTGCGGTGACATTAGCGGCCCATGAATTGTGAAGGCAGGACCAGGCTGGAGGTCACTAACCCAGACATATGCCAGGGGAGGGCAAGGAGCCCCAGTGTCCTTCCAGCCCAGTGTGCCAGCTACTACATGTAAGGGAGACCCTGGTATTGGGGAACAAACTCACCAAGAAGCTTGATGGCTTTGGAACTCAGGATGATGGAAGGGGATGTCTTTAGGTTTTGGAGCAAGATCAATTTAGAACAGATGCTCTGGGAGTCAGGTGTAGTTAGCTCAGGTCCGTAATCCCAGTGATGCAGGAGACAGAAGTAAGTAAGAAGATTAGGATGCTGAGGGGCCCACCCAGGCAAGAAGTACTAGAGCCCATCTGAAAACTAATAAGCAACAAGGACTAGGGAGTGATTTGAGTGGTGCTTGCCTAGTACGCATGGTTTGGGACCAGAGCTCAGCCCTGATGCTCGGTGCCTGTGTGTTACCTAGCAAGTAGTTTAGCCTCTGAGCTCCAGGTTCCTCCTTTGAAAACGGAAGGATTAAGGGCAATGTCACAGGGCTGTCAGCCATGGAAGCCCCATCCCACCCTACTGGACACACAGAGTCAGTGCACAGTGATCACAGCTCTTCTTCCTGAGTCCCTCTGTTCCCAGCCTGCAGCTCAAAGTCGCTCAGATATGGGAGGTGCCATTCATTTTTCGTTTCATTTCTTAATATTCATTGAGCACATATATGACACATATAACAGGCACTCTGTTAGACTCTGGAACACCTTGATGAGCAAAAAGCAGATATAGTTTCCTCTCTGTTCGAACTTAGGTATTGGGATTCTCCAAACAAGACCAAGTTGTAAGGGGGGGGGGGTTAGAGTTAGGGTTTAGGGTATTACAAGAAATTGACCTAGATAGTGATTATGAAAGACATCAGGATGAAGGCCCAGGAGAGCCAACATTCCAGTCCAGGTCCAAGGGAGCCAAGCAAGTGCCCCAGCAGTAAGGCAGCCATGGAGAGAGGAAGTCCCTTCCACTCAGTAGGGCCAGCCTCTCTCTACTCAGGCCTTCAACTGATTGGATGAGGCCCAACTGCATGATGGAAGGCAGTGTACTGTACTCATTTCAACATTAAACTTGTCTAAAAATACCCATAGTGACCATCTGGCCAAATATCTGGTCACCCCATGACCCAGTCAAGTTAACCTATGAAATGATCACTTTGTAGAGAAAGACCTGCTAACTAGAGAATCACATAAAGCTATGCACCTATCATAAGTGATGTGAGACAGGCCTGTGGTGCTGCATGGGTGTGGAGGTGTGAGCAGGACCTCACAAGGCACTGACTGTTGATCTGAGATGTAAAGACCCAGAAGTAGGAAGAGGGAACATACACACACAAACACACACACACACACACACACACACACACACACGAACACAGGTGCGCATGCATGTGCACACAGACCCTCAGGGCCTGCTCCTCCCTCCAGCTTGAGCCCCATACAGCCCTGGGGGGAATCCCTAGAGTAGTCCAGGAGTTAGCAAGTGGCCTGCAGGGCTCTGCCCAGCCCTGCCCGCCCCCACACCCCGAAGCAGCAGCAGCAGCAGCAGCAGCTGAGATCTCCATTGCCAGCTATCAGCAGGCTAATCTAATTACGCAGCAGACAGAATTCGTTTTCCTGACTCGTCCAAAGTGCTGACCTTCTTGGGTGCAAAGCTTCTCTTTGTTGAGCTGTTCCTGCAGCCCCAGCTCCTGCCGGCTGGGAAAACAAGTTCAGTATGACCTCTCGCCTGACATTTCATATTGATTTTCTCCATGCTCCTCACACGCCAGCCTGCAGCAGAGTGCGGTGCAGCCGAGGTGGGCGCTGCCACCGAGACGGTTCATCAGAGTTCAAAATGAAAAGCAACATTGGCTTTGGGCGATGAGCTCCGAGGAGGGTATTTAATAACCGTCGGCATTTAATCAGAATGCAGACGAAGAGCGTGTGATCGGAGCTGCATATATTAATTTCCATATGTCCCTCGCGCTGCACGCTCAGCAGGGGCTGGGAGGGGCGATTCCTCCTCTCCGTTCTCATTTTTTTTTTCTGCTGCTCGGGGTGGTAGCGACAAGGGCTTTCTGTGGTGTGAGATGCCTGAAACAAGGGGGTGCTGAGGGCAGCAGGCTCAGCTCAGGGCTCAAGTCAAGAAACTAGCCAGCTATGGTGAACATGAACCCTGAAAAATGAAATAGGGCTTAAATCTGAATTCCTTTCCAGCCCCCCCCATCACCCCGCCTTGGCTTCGGCCCACCTATCTACCCTCAGCTCCCAGACACCTCGACACACTGGCCTGCTTGCTGGGCCTTCAGAACTCTTAGTTATTTCCTGCCTCGGGGCCTTTGCACAGGCTCTTCCTGTGCCAGGAAGGCTTTTACACTGCAGCCCCCACTTGGCATAGTGCCTAACATGGAAGGGGACTGAATGTCCGTGGTTCAAAAGGCAGCAAGGTGGCCCAAGACAGGAGGTACCTATTCGTTTATCAAGAATGGCGTTAGCAGTATTGCAAAATAAGGGGCTTAAATGAGAAGTCTCCAGCGTCTCAGAGTTCTTGATGAGGTGCAGGTCTCTACATGGCACGGGTGGAAAGATGGTGGAGGTGGGCACACAGTGTGGCTCTTACAGGATTGTTGAGCCTCTGTGCTGGAGTCCTTTGGTCCTCTGCTTCCTCTGGCTTTAGGACAATGCCGCCTGTGTGCTTTCCATGGTGCTGAAAGTTTTCATTTGAATGGAGAGGATTTTCATTGATGTCAGAGGCCATAAGGAGCCTGTTCCCTCCTTGTTGTGGGGGTGGGGGCAAGAGTCTTAATTAGTAGAATTTGTTTTAACAGCATAAAGGAAAGTGGTTAGATTACCAAACAGGACTGAAAATAGACAAAAGAGGTTCCCTACAGAGTCCCACAGACTGGACTTCTAAGGGCTTATGGGCACAGTAATGATGGGTGTTGCTTAGGCTCTGCGGTAAAGCAAACACAGCAATGTGAAGTCCAGTGTGCACACAAGGACCAGCAGGAACTGTGTGACCAGGGCCATGGCAGAAACTCGGCAGCGTCTCTGCTCTGCAGACTTGCTTTGCTGGCTCGTTTGCACAGAGATGGTGGGTACCAGGAGGATCCAGCAGGGCCTCTGCTCCAGAGCAGACCCAACCCAAGAGCACGGTACTCTCTGCAGTCCCTGTCATGTGGAACCGCGCATGCTGTTCCCAGCATGACCGGGCCAGGCATTTTTCTCTCTTTTTTGCTTTATCTTTTTCCATGCCCTGAACTAGACTGATGGTTGTGAGTAAGGGCACTCTGACTGGACCAAAGGCAGGGGAAGAAATGAGGTGGAGCCCCCTCAGTATAGACACCTATACAAAAGGCTCTTGGTGAATAGATCTTGCAGGTGCCTGTGAGGATTCAGTGTAGGAAGTCAGATGGGGTACCAGGTTGGTTGGGATTGTGTTCCTGCCTCACCTCTCTACCATGAGCGTCTTCTAAGAAGAACAGAAGGGATAGCAGTAGTGGTGGAAGTAGGGATGTCACTACAGGTTGCAGGGAAATCCTGATATTTAAGAATGCCCAGGTAGCAAGCCCAGGAAATGTCTGAGCTCATTCCATCCCCATGCCAATGCTAGGAGGGATATGATGAGCAAGACAGGCCGTGAGGAAAGGAAACAATGACACACTTACGGCCACCTAGGAGTGCGTGACAAGGCCAGGGTTTGATCCAAACCTGTTAGCTTCACAGAATGCTGGGAATCACCCTCGGTAAGGATTTGTTCAGCATCGGCTGGCTCCGGCCTTCAAGGAGCTGATTCAAGAAGGGAGTGATGAGAATAAACGTATTCACGCGAACCAGATAAAAATTTCCAGCAGTGAGTGAACTGCAACAGAAAGCCAATGAGGTTCAGAGAATGGCAGCGGTGCAACTGTTTTCATGCAGTGGAGTTGGAGAAAACCTTGGGACTGGGAGCCGTGTTGTCAGAGAAATCCAGAGAACAGGCATCGAGTAGGAAGATCCTTACCCGAAAATGACCTGGTGTATTTCAAACTTCAAGCACAGGGCAGTGGATGGAGATGAGGAGGCTGAGGAAGTGTAGAAAGGGAGACCAAAAGAGGACCATATCATGTGAAGCTAGTGGGCCAGGGCAGTGCACGTGGGCTGTGTTGCTAAGTGAAATGAGAAGGCAGGAGTCAGCTGTGCAGAGGGAGTAAATACAGGCCTACGCTGTGTGAGGACAGGGGGGCCGGTTACAACGCTGCCAGCAAGCGCATGGCCTAGTGACACACAGTTGTCGCCATTTGGAGGTCACCAAGATGTGTGCACAGTGAGATCCCCCAGCCATGAGCTTCCGAGACCATTTCTGTATCATGAAGAGCTGCTCCTCTCTGTTTATGGTTTTTAAAGGAGCCAGCAAGGCAACTGGGTGCAGTAGCTCTTATAATTCCAGCTGCTCAGGAAGCTGAGGATCACAGTTTAAGACCACCTTGGATAAAATGTTAAGCAAGATCCCCAGTTTACCCAATGAGAGGGGCGTGGTGGCACACACTTGTCTTTCCAGCTATGCAGGAATCATTATTAAGTTAGGATTGTGGTCCAAGCCAACCCGAGTAAAAACAAGCCAAAATATAACATCAAAATTAAAATAATCAGAGCTTAAGACCATGGCTCAAGTGGCAGAAAGCATCTGCTTCGCAAACACTAGGCCATGAGTTCAAATCCAAGCCCCACCCAAAATGGGGTTCATGAGGCAGCAACAATTATGGGCAGGCATGGTGGCATTACAGGCATTACATGCCTGTAATTGGACTAACTATTCAAGAGGCAGAGGTAGAAGATTGTGGGTAGAGGCCAGCTGGGGCATAGTTAACGTGAGACTGTATCTGCAAAGTGAAAAGCAAAAAGCCTGGAGGTTCAAGAGGCCCAGCAAGCATGAGACCCTGACTTCAATCCCCAATACTGGGGAAAACCAGGAGCAGCAAGCCTAGAAGTGGAATGCAGCAGTTAGAAGGCTCCTGTATAGTCTAGAAAAATAATTGGCAGAGACTCTGACCAGGGAGGGGCAGTGACATGGTAAGCAGGAGGATTCCAGTTCATGTTGGAGGCCAGGACTCACTGAGACTGCAAAGGGATGCCAATGGAGCCCATGGTGGTCACACAGAAGGAGGTGGCTAGGAAGGGAAAGATCAAGCATGCTCCTTCAGATATGCCTGGATTGACATGCCTGTGTTCTATCCAGTGGATCCGTCTGTCTGCCAGTCAGATTCATGAAACTGGAAGTCAGGGAAGAGGTCTGGGCTGAAGGTATACATTTAGGAGTCATGAGTATGCCATGATTTTAAAAGCTGTGGATCTGGATAATGCTACTTAACAGAAGGTGTGGTTAGAGAAGAGCAATGACTGAAGCAGAGGGCACACTAACCTTTGCAGAGAATGGGCTCGGAAGGTGTAAGAGACAAATACCTCTGTAGAAGCCAGGAGAGAAGAATGAGGTAGAAAGATACTAGAAGCAAAGATGTCAAGTGAAGCCAAGACAGATAAACATGAGAGTCACCATGGGCTTTTGGACTTGACCATTCATTAGACCATTCACAATGAGTGAATGCACCGCCTAGCACAGTGCAGGTCCCAGCGCACATTTACTGGAGGGACGCAATCCCATGGTGACACAACCGTGAAGACACAGTGCATCATCACTGCACTGTGATCTGGATGAGCTTGCCTCTCCTTCCTGCCTGTCTCTCCACGTCCCATCCTGTTAGCAATTGGCTTGTCCTGGGAATTGCAGAAGATGAAGCTGGTCAGGCAGGGTGTTCATAGCCAAGGGGAATGGTGAGGGGGTCCTCTTTGGCACCACCAATCTCCAGGCACAGCTCTGTCAGCAAGTCTGCTGTAGGTATGTGCTGCCTCTCTTCGCACCCAGCCTCTTCTGGACTGGCAAGAATGTACTCCAAGGCAGCTTTCCTGCCTGGAGCATTCAGCATCAACCCTAGGATGTAGATGTGTCTGTTAGGGACCTGGTACCTTTGCATGTTGAGAAGAAAAGGTGTCTATCCTTTAGGCTTTAAAACCTGAGATGCTTCAGTGAATGGTTTGAAGCAGGCCTGAGTTACCATGAGTACAGGGGGAAAATCTAATGCCCAACCTAACCAGGCATAGCTTGTGGCACAAGCCAGTGGATGATTCTTTTACTAGTGTCAATTGGCTGTACGAGGAGGTTCATGTTGATGTATCCATATAGGCACACAATGTCTCTGGTGAATCTTTATGAATGCTTTATATCATTAAATTCTTACACACACCCATGAAGATTAGTATTAGCACCTCCAATTTTACAGACCAGACACAGAGAGGGATGGAAACTTACCCCAGATCATAGTGCAGGAGGGAATAGTCAAACCCATGTCCATCTGCTTCCAGGAGAATTCATTTCTCTCCTGGATATTTGGCAGGACAAAGAATGTGATTGTATTCTAACATCCAGCAGGATAATTTCATAGGCCTCCGTTTTATACAATCTCCCAGCCTGCCCATGTCTACTTGTAGCATTGTCTCAGCTTTTGCGCAGGACAGAAGTCCTCGCTAACCATCACCTGAGTTGCCAGGCCCTGCTTCTGTAAGCCACTGGGTCCCTCAGAAACCTACAGCCTGATTCCTGGCTCTGCAGCTGTGCGAATCAAAAAGCCTCCCGGGCCTGGCAACAGCTTCCAAAAAGGGGTTCGGTCTCAATCTGGGGTATAATTAACAGTATTTATTTCAGAGGAGCTTGGTTAGGTTAAAAAGACAAAGCCTTTTATTAAAATGCTTTTGCCTGATGACAGGATTACAAACACACACAGGCATACCCACCCACCCTGGAGAAAAGCCAAACAGAGCTTTGCTACATGGAGAATTCGCACATGCACAGAGTCTGAAGGCACTCCGCCCCATTCAGTCTTAGCAGCAGTGAACAGAGCAGGCAAAGGCCCAAGCCAGAGTAAAATACACACTCCCTCCCCCATCTTCATTTCCATTTTTGATTAATTTAACCAGTTGTCAATTAGTCATCCTGAGACTCCAGTTGAGTGGATTTTCCTAAGAACTAGAAGGCTTATTAATTTTGGAGGCAAGTGTCATTCATTAGCAGTTGACACCTTCCCAGGTCCTGCCCCCTCCTCCCAGTGGGGTCTTGGATGAGAATGCAGTGGAGGCTGAAATTGGTGTGTACACACATGGCTGCAAACCCCCAGGCATGCAGAATGGGCAAAGATGACCAGGATGTTATTCTAGGTGGTGGCCTTGAGACATCGCAGGGCCAAGTGGCCTGTTGTCATGGTCCACGACAGGTCATCGCTTACCAGCATGCTCAGGCACACCAGTTGGCATTCTGAATTCACAGCTCAAGTCTGTAATCCTAGTTACTCCAAAGATCTGAGGATTGCCATTTGAAGCTAGCCCAGGCAGAAAAGTCCACAAGGCTTGACTAAGAGCAAAAAAGCTGGCTGGAAGCATGGCTCAACTGGTAGAGTACTATTCATGAGCAAAAAAAAAAAAAGCCAAGGAGGAACATAAGGCCTTGAATTTGTCCCCAATATTAAGGTGTACATTAATACTGACACACACCAAAAAGGAATGAAGGGAAGGAGAGGGAAGAGAAAAAATAAATGAACTACCTTAGAGGCACTGTCCCTAGGAAGGCTCTGGATCTTAAGATAGCTGGTTTGTTTTTTCCCTATCAGAGGAAAAACTGGTATGTTGGCCTCTGCCGACTGTTAACAAATCACCACAAACACAGTGATTTCAAACAGGAAATGCTTGTCATTCTGCAGCTCCATAAATAAGTCCAGTGTGGATCCGATGGCTAAAAGCAGTGTGTTTTATGAGAAAATACCAACTTTGTGATCTTTTACTTAATGAATACTAAAATTATCGTATGCAATGTCTAGTGCTAAAACAGACCGATTTTAAAAGTTGCGACATTTTCTTCAAGTCATAATAATGAAAGGTAGGGTTGGGCACCTGCAGGCTGAGTGAAGACAGAGTCTTTGTGGTCATATATTCAGTGAATATATGGCTGCTGGGCACTGATCACACACCAGAGGTGGTAGCTCTGCCGGTGGCATGTGCTATTCAAGGAGCAGGAATCACATATGTAGACAAAGTGAGCCTTGCTGAGGAATACTCCTAGAACACAGGAGTAGCCACCCACTGCGTTGGCTCTGAATGATGACCTGCATGGTCAGGGGGACAGAAGGACAGACCGTGGGCCATCTGCTGTCTCATGAGGAGGAGAAGCAGTAGAGGCAGGCTGGTGATCCAGATGAGGAGCTACATTCAGCGCATTCCTGACACAAAGCTGGTTATTCACACTTTGAAGTCTGTCTATCTGGCAGTCCTGTAGGCAATAGCAAGGCACTTAAATATTGTAACCAAAAAAAAAAAGGACATCTAGGAAGGTTTTGTGAAAAAAAATGAGTAGGTGCTTATACTTCCTAATTATATTATGCTGTGATGTAACAATGAAGTCTCAGCAAGCTGCAGATGTAGCTTAGTGGTAGACAAGGTGCTAGGGTTTGATGCCCATCATGGCCAAAAAAATAATCAAATGAGGCATCAGAATGCCGATACTAGGAAGAAGAGCAAGAAAGCTCTTGAATGCTACAAGCAAAAAGATAACCAAGACAGAGTGGAAGAGGTTTTGGCACTTGTAGGACTTGTTTAAAAACTGGATGTAGGGGTTAGAGGCGTGTCTCAGTTGGTAGACTGCTAACCAAGGAGCAAAAGATTCAGAAACAAGTTCAAGTCCTGCTCTTGGGGTGGGGAGGGGACAAAAACCACCGGGATATGCCTAAGCGCCAGTGGCTTATGCCTGTCATACCAGCATCTCAGCTGCGATTCTAAGTCAGTCCATGGAGGAACGTATGTGAGACTTATATCTTCAATTAACCATCAAAACTCCAGAAGTGGAGGTGTGGCTCACTAGAGTGTCAGCCTTGAGATAAAAAGCCAAGGGAGAGCTGTAGGCCCTGAGTTCAAGCCACAGTACTGGCACCAAAACACACATCTGGATGCTGGGGGGCGGGGTGCAAATGAAGTGGTCAAGAAAGAGTCCATGCCAAGATGGAGAGGTCATTGATCAAGTTGGAAAAGATGAGAAGGGACAGTTGGAACAAGGGACAAATTGGAAAAGATGAGAAGGGACGGTTGGAAAGAATAATTCACAAAATCTGTGTTTGAAAAGCAAAATATTAAATGATTCCATTTATCTTTCTGCTGATTTGCCTCTTATCTTCACATTTATTGCATGAGTTAATCTTTTTGTTGTTGAGACAAGGTTTGCTGTGCAGCCCAGGCTGGCCTCAAACTCACAATCCTATGTAGGTGTGTACCACCATGCCAGGCCATATTTCTTCTATATAGCAGCTAGAGGAAATCAAGGCCTGGGAAAGATTGTCTAAAGCACTAGCAGTTCTTGGGTTGATTTCTTTCTGCAGTGAATACAACCATCCTTAGTCCTTGCATGCGTTGAAAGATAGAGAAGCATCTCTTACATGTGTAATTGACCCATGGTTAAGTATATTGGCTAATTCAAGGCCCCTGTGTGGCTCACATAATTCTATTTTGACAGCTCAGTAGGTGCCATCAATAACGGCATTGTGAGATCTGCTGTCCACTCCAGCAGCTTTCAGCCTTCCCATAAGTTCCTTTATCTGCTGAATTACTCAGCACTTGCCAGCCTCCCCTCGAGACCAGAACAGACCAGAGGCAGCGGAGGGCCGGGGGTGCTCTCCCCACAAAGCTCACAGTAACCCTGGCTTTTCTCTCAAATCTTCAACTTGAACGTAAGGATTTACATAGGATTTCTCTCACATCCAGGCATCCTTAATCTCCCAAGGTCAGTAGTACATCATGAAAGGTCACTGTCACTTGGAAATCCCTACAAGACCATGAAATTGTCATTGAAGAGTTACATAGGACAAACAAAAATGGGATCACCAAGCTTAGGAGAGTGACGTGGCAATCAAACAAAGAGCCGGTAAACAAAAGGTACCAAGCTGTTGTGCCAAGCACCATGGGAATAAAAAGATTCCCGCAATTACTGCCTCTGGGTACTCACACCGGTGGCGGGCACAGAGGATGTGAGATTGAAATGTTGCTAATATAAGGTTCGTTCTAATTGCATGTGGAATTTAGATCCTTGTGTCAAAAAGGCTGAGTAGCCAGCTTTTGCAGAAGTGACAAGGGGAAGAGTGAAAGGAACAGTGATGACAAATGGCGTCATCTGAAGCACAGCCCACATGTTCCTGAAAGTTCTGATGCGCAGCCATTCTTCAATCTCTGCTTGTTGTCTTGGCATCATCAAAGGGCCCAAAACGTCCAAGCTGGTATTCACCAAATGCATGGTTGCTTGCCTCTGAGCAATAGTAGCTTCCGAGACAGTGCCTGGCAGATAGACTTATCATACTTATTGAACCTGTGAATGGATGGTGTGAGACCTAACCTCAGATAAAAATGTGATGTGTGTCTCAGAAGGTAATGGTTGCTGTGGTTCTTGAAGCAAGTATGTGAATGGAGGCATTGGGCAAAAGCTTTTCCCGCATCCCAGGAAAAGCAAACAACTTCATACTTAGAATCATCCCAATTTTAAACTTTTCTCCTAGAAGTTTCCCTGCAGCTTTCATGGCCTAGATAGACTCGAGTACAAAATAGTTCATTTTTTAATAACTATTTGTAAAGGCTACATTGAGAATAATTTACCATATTTTATGGAGCTCTGCACTGGTTTTTACATCTTGACCAGAACTTCTCTATAAATCTGGAAAAAAGGAAATAAGGTTAGTTTCCAACTCAAGGGGGTAGGAGGAACAGGGAAGAATCAGCAAAGTAGCCTGAATAACAGAAGGTTTTTACCACTTACAGATAAATCCTACAAGAACAACTGTGGGATTTGGGCGTAGTGGATGGCTTTTAGATATCTGTCAAAAAGGCCAGCAGATCTTGTGGTTTGGAAATTTGGTCTTAATGAGTAGAGAAGACATACTCTGTAGTAGCATGGTTCTGGGATCAAACTAACCCAGGCAGGCCAAAGGTCTACCTTTATAAAATGGAACAGAGCTGGGCATAGTGGCTCACTTCCATAATCTTAGCTTCTTGGGAGGATCAAAGTTTACAAGACTTCATCTTAAGCAATAAAAAGTTGGGTAGAAGAGGATGGTGGTCTGGAGTAGCCCAGGTAAAAAGCAAGACTCTATTGTCCCTGTTCAATTTTTTTAAAAACCAAAAGAGCCGGGCTGGGAAGGTAGCTCAGTGGTAGAGTGCTTGCCTTGCATGCAGGAGGCCCTGGGTTCGATTCCTCAGCACCACATAAGCAGAAAAGCCGGAAGTGGCGCTGTGGCTCAAGTGGTAGAGTGCTAGCCTTGAGCTGAAGAGCTGAGGGACAGTGCCCAGGCCCAGAGTTCAGGCCCCACAACCAACAAAAAAAAGCTGTGGGGGCGGGGGGACAAGGACTATAGAGCTCAAGCAGTAGAGCATCTGCCTATCGAGTGAAAGGCTGTGTGTTCAAATCCCATTACTGCTCTTATAAAAATGAGATAAGAGATAGTTATGGGACCTCCATTAATGGATTGTTTCCGTGAGAAGGTACCTGCTCCACAATACACACTCCATATTTATTAGTATTTTAATCAAGATCTATGAACACACTAAAGACAGGAAAACTGGGGTTCAGTACATGACAAAGTCAACTATCTAATCAGAGGTGCAAGATACCCTCTAGCCCTCTTCAGAGTTCATGGTTGAATGTTACAGATACCTTGCAAGGCCTGAGGGAGGGACAGCCCATGCCCAAGCATGTAAGAGTAAGTGCAGGCATTTTGCTGGTAGAGTCTGACTCAGGAAATCAACATCCATGGACGTCATGTTCCACAGAAGCTACTGTGTTAGGTGCCTAGGGTACTGGAGGGCCGAAGCCAGGGTGCCATTAAGGACATCAGCCAAACCAAAAAGTGAGTATAAGCTCCCTAGCCTGACTCACCTTCCAAATGGCCAAATCACTGAACCAAAGTGCTTGAAGCCTTCCTACTTTAGAGAAGAATGGCTTTCCTTGGAGGGGAAAGAGAGCTCAGCAGGTGTCCAAAAACTGAATAACTACATTGCCCTTGTGCACAGTGTTCATGCCACAGAGACGGCTCTGTGGTTGGTAACCACAGAGATGCTGAAGGCTTGGACAAGGCCATGTTCATTTTTCTGGGACTATGCCCTGACAGATTTCCAGCTCCTAGCATCTGTTTTATCACCAGGTGATATTCAACTTGCAAATCCACAGAAGTGCAATGAGGTTATATGAGAGACAGAAGAGTGCTGTAGAGCCAAAGCTTCATTCATACCCTAGCTCTGCTTTTTCTCAAGTCTGTGATCAAGGGTGGATGATTTTGAGACACCATGCTTACTCTACATAAAAGAGTAGCACAGGGACCAGATACCTGGAATTCCAGCTGGAAGAAGAGATCGAAAGGAACCTCGGCTCAATGCTAACTATGATCAAAAAGACCCCCATTTTAACAAACCAGTTAGGAATGGTAGTTATGCGTCTATGACCCAAGGGACAGAGGAGGCTATAAGTAGGAAAATATCCCACCAAGGTTGGCCTGAAGCAAATGCACAAGACTTTACCTCAGAAAATAACTAAAGCCAAAAAAGATCTGGAAGGATGGTTCAGGAGATAGCACACTTGCCTAGCAAACTTGAAGCCCTGAGTCAAACCCTGCATCTTGCTAAAATAACCACATAGTGTAGACATAGAAAACCAGCCCTCTCTTCTCCCACACAATAGCACGTACCTGTGTGCATTCCAGAACTCTTTGAGACTTTAAGTCTGGCTGTCACTGGATTCCTATAGGAAGCCAGCCCTGGGAACGCCAAGGCTAGGAAGACCAGAGTCGCAATCAGTCATGCCAGGGGCAGCCTCCAGGTAGTGCAGTGTTGGAGTGACAGAAAATGCTCACCTTATTCTACCAGGAGGCTGCTATGGGCAGAAACTGTTCCTCTCGGCCCCTCTGTGGGTCTGCCTCTCATTGCACCGATTATGTGCACGGCCTGGAAAAATGGAGACGGCTCCGGGAGTGCAGCCCTTCGCCTCTGCGGTGCCATGACAACCAGCTTGCCAGCAATCACCCCTAATAACAGCCCCTCACCCCCGGGCTGCCTCCACCTGGGCAGCGGCTCCCCGGGGAGCTCGGGTTCACTCAGAGCAGCTGCCCTGAGCTTCCTGTGGGGCACACATGATGAGTGGGGGAGGAGAAAAACGCAGGGGAGACCACGTATCTCCAAGCTGAGGTGGGCAGCAGGGACGTGGGGACACTACTGTCATGTGCTTAGAGCCCACGGGTCATGGCTGGGGGGAGACAGCAATCTCAGCAATACCTGTGCCTTTCGTGGGGCTGGGAAGAGAGACGGCTACAACAAAGAGACCAAGTGTGAGCGCTGATCAAGCCAGGCCTGCCTCTTACCAGATTTCTTCATTAGACTCCTGTCGAGACCCCAACTGGCTACTCATCATCTTGTCTAGACAGGAGCCGCCTCCTTTCGCTGCTGCCTGTGGGAGAGAATGTGTGTGCACAGAGACCTCCTTCAATCAATACCCTTCCACAATGACAGTTCTCAAAGACACCCCAGCCCCACTTGGCTAATCAATGATTATCCCCCACTAAAGGAGGAAAAACAGGCCCACAATTAATGAACTCATCAGCAAATGCTCAAGCTGCTAGATTGACAGGTCAAACGCAGGTTCTTGCTTCCCTTCCTTTACATCATGGATTCCAGCTGAGCTGCTTTTACCAGAAAGTTGAGGCCTGATGAGGTGTGTACTCTCAGGGAACCACATAATCCCTAGTGACCCTCCATCTCCTCAGTGGTACAATGGATGTTACTCCCGCTCTTTACAGTGCCTGGCAGGTGACAGCAGCTGCTGTGTCCCTGCTTTTCTTTCTGCAAGGTTCATTCCTGAACTGTAATTTCTTAGCTGGAAAAAAAAATCATAGATTTTTAACAAAATAAGAGCAAGTTAGGCAAGTGGCTGAGTTTAAGAGGGGAAGACACCATAGCAAAGACTGAGATGGTTCCGGAAGGCTTCCTGGAAGAGGCGGTGAGTCCTGCAGGTTGAATAGGAATCAAACAGGAGAGCAGGGAGTCCTGACATATTCCCAAGGCTCCATAAATATCCAGCATCATTAATACAGAATATCGGCCAGTGGTCTCACACTAGGGCCCACATGGCTTACAGATGACTTATGGTTTGATCGTACACACACACACACACACATATACACACACAATTAGGATCCTGTCCAGCACCAGTGGCTCATGCCTATGATCCTAGTTACTCAGGAGGCTGAGATCTGAGGATTATAGTTCAAAGCCAGCCTGGGAAGGAAAGCCCATGAACTCTTCAACTATCCAAAAAAATGCCAGAAGTGGAGCTGTGGCTCAGATATTGAAGCTCAGGGTCAGCACCTAGTACCTGAGTTCAAGTCCCAGAAGTAGCATAAAAGAAAAAAAAATCAGGATTCCCCAGAATAATGTAGGGGTTACAAATGAGACACTCTGGCTACACTGGAGCCATGTGTCTGCCTGCTCTCATCTGAAAACCGCAGCCCTTATATGTGCTGTGGATAGTCTCGTTGACCATGGTCCAGCCCTTCCCTGTGTTCCGCTCAGGGATGCATCACCTGTGTGTCGCACCTGGCTCTGGAGACAGGAATTCTTTAACCTGGAATGATGGGTTAGGCAGGCCTCAGCCAGGGTGTATGAATAGAAGAGGGCGGAATATTGGCCTGCTGACCCCAGTGCCTGATAGAATGGGCCCTGTATGCCAGGCCTAGGGGGAAGGTCATTGCTTTGATAGGATTCATCTAGCTCATGTCAGATGACAGAGTTTCATGGTCTCCTCAAAGAGGTTAGGGGATCTGCAGTGTGTGCTCAGTCCCACTGGACTTTCTTAGGTGGTAGCCATAATAGCTGCAATGCAAGGACAAAGAAGGCCACTGAGCTGGGTGGCCCAGTACCTCCCTGGGCCACCCATGGAGAGATGGCTATTGAAAGGCAGTGGACTCTTTAGGTATCCAAGAGGAAGGAAGCTGACATTGGGGCCTAGGGAAATTAAAGCAGCTGTTTATAGAGTGGCAGAGGCTGATATAAACTCACTCCTCCGCTCTGACCATACTGTGGCTTAAGGGATGGAATTTTCCATAACAGATTGCCACACATCTAGTAATTTAGTAGCTTGAAAACACAGTTTTGGAATTCAGAAGTCTGACTTGGATCTCACTGAGCCAAAGGCATGGTGTCAGTAGGGCTATGTTCCTTTTTCTTGCTTTTTCCAGTTTCTAGAGGGAGCCTACATCCCTTGGCTGATGGCCTCCTTCCCTATCCCCAGAGCTAGCTGTCACTCTCACATTGAAACACTCTCATTGGGCCTCCTGCTTCCCCTTTTATAGAGAAGGACCATCCTTGCTACATTGGACCCCTTTAGATCATGCAACATCATTTCCTCACTCTAAACTTAGCTATTAACAGCCTTCATGTTCTCCGGGTAAAGTGGCATTCTCTTCCACTAAGTGTTGAGAAGCCCCCAGCCATGGTGAATAGGATCCATTCTTTGATGGAGGAACCCATCCTACCAGTGGTACAATACTTGTTGGTTGATCATTTGAGACACAAGTACTTGTTGAATACTGACCATGTGCCAGGCAATGTGCTTTTATCTCATTTCATTCTTACAACTGTGCAAAGCCAGTTATGAACTGTGAAGCCAATCTGAAGGAATGTTGCAGCCTGAGACATCTTAGGAAAGCAGTCTGGAGTTTACTAAATCGGTGATGTGATCTTCCAGCCCGTCCAGCTACCCATCCCAGGTCCTCCAAGGTACACTCACCCCTCCCGATTTTCCTGTCTAACACAGGATGTACTCCTCCAAATACCATTTTTTTGCACAGTTCCAATGAAGGCTAGTGAGTTGACATTTTTAGGTGGTTGGTAAAAATCATGTGGTGGCATATAAAAATCATAGAAAACTAAAATTTTAATATCCAGAAGTGAGCCCATCCATTTGCTTTGTAAGTTGCCTTCATGATATGTGTCTCCCAATTCCTGATCTGTCCAGCAATTATTTTTTTCTCTTTCTTAGCTTTAAGTAGTTGTAATGAAGGGGTTTCAACATGTCCTTTGATAAATACAACACATCTTGATCAGTGTCACCTTTTCCCCATCTCTCCCAGCCTGTCACCTTGTCCAGTGATTTTTGATCATTGAAGGCTCCCATGAATTATCATTTCTGGTCTATTTCTGTCTAAAAACAAAATGAGTAATTACTAAAAGACATATTTACGGAGGGCTGCTTGAGAATTTGGAAAGGGGTGACACTGATCAACGTATATTCATAAACTGCTTTGTTAAATGGCCAACTCCTTTGTACAACTACTTACAGATAATTTTAAAAAAGACATTTGTGGAGGACATGTAACCAGAAGTCTTTTGAAAATGTTTATATGAAACTTACAAACTGATAAAAAAATTTTCTTCATGAACTTCTTAATTCTCCATTGGGCCACAGCTGTGCACATAGCATCAAGTTCACTGTTTGCAGAATTGAGAGCATGCAAAGCAAATTCCAAGGGTTGAGCAACTAGGTTTCCCCAAAAGTCTCTGAGCCTTAATATGGTCTGAATTCCCAACCTTCAGCCCCTGTCTGGACACTATGTCACTAGGCCCATGGTAGTAGAGTAGCCACTAATTAAATCTTAAATTCCTTCTCTCACTATCCTCAGCTGGACAAAGGCCAGCACTATCAGTCCAAGGGCTTTCTTAGCCTCGATGGGATTTCTGGCTGTTTCTCTCATTGAGCAAAATTATTGGATGGGTCTTCTATATAGTAAAAATTACTGGCTCTATCTCAATCGGAGAGGCTTTTCTCTCCAGGGGCAAAACTGTTGCCTGCATATCTCTGAAGGAAAATTGCCATCTGCCTCACTCTGTAGGAAAATTGCCAGTTGTGTCCCCATTATGGGGAGATTGTCAACCATGTCTCCAAACTGAAAAGCATGCCAGCTGTGCTTCTCTATAGAAGAGATGTCAGCAAAAGGGAGCAATTTAAAACCCTGCACACGATTCTGAGTCCATTCCTCATTCACTGCAAACAGACTGACTGCCACATCCCCCCAGCTCGTTTCTACTGCTTACCTTCTCATCTACCGGAGTCATCAAGGTCAGGATAGTAGAGACCCTGAAATGAGAGACATATTTTAAATGATGTCCAGAGCTGACCTGGACCTTGAAATCACCAGAACACCACATAGCTCTTAGGACGTGTCCAAGTAGAAGGCTTTTAGGTTTCACATGAAGCTTACCTTAAACGGCTACCTCCCCTGTTGTCCTGGGTGCAGGTGCTTTGCTAATTGTCAAGCATGAAAATGGTTATCTGTCCTCACATTCACCTAGGAAATAGGTTACCTTCCAGGTAGATTGGAAAGACAGACTGCTTGTTCCCCTTCATAACTTGTAAGCAAAAGAGCTGGCATTTCCATCGGGTCTGTATGCTGGCCACCATGGCCTATGGAGCAGAGGCCATGCAGGTCAGCTATACTGCCCTCCTCTTCCCATGTGTGACCCTCAACACAAGCATGGGATTCTCAGCAGTATTGTGAAAAGTCCAGAGAAAGTTGCTATGCCCAGGACAGCTCCTGTCGCTGATCCAGCCTCACCGCTTCCATCTCCATCCCAGAAGCCACAACTGGCTCACTGCACACTTCCTATTGCTTTTGCCCCAGCTGAAGTGAATGGAGCTTTAGGGGCCTCCAAAGTCAGCAATTTTCTGAAGTTGTCTTATTTGTGAATTCAAAGCTTTCTCCCTATACGAAGTCTATATTCATTTCTCTGATCCCCTGAGTCTTCTCTGGGGCTCACCCGAGACACTCTTGCTCCATGCAGATGCCTTCTGTTTGTACATATTATTAAGCAAAATGCCACATGGGGCACAGAAGACTGTCTGTAGGATTTTACAGGGAGTGTTAGTTGCTTTTGACTCTAGCTTTGTTATCCAAAATATATTCCAAGGAACCCTGTACTAGAGACAAACCTGGACGCAAGTGATTTGTCGAATGAATGAATGACAAGAAAGATTTGAAATAGCATTAAAGCAGTGGTTATCTACAAGGCACCTATGTCTGCCAGGAGACTTTTAGCAATATCTGAAGATGCTTTTGCTTGTTAAAACTGGGCAAATGAGGTGAGATGGGACAGATTTGGAGTCGAGGCCAGGTTACATTGCTCAGAATTCTAACAATAGGCTGACTGAATTATCAACCTGGTGGGAGTTCACCAAGAAGGACAGCATTGAGAAGAAGATCCATCAAGAGCCTGTAGGATTTCACAGCCTTTATCCCGTAAGAGCTGGGAGAAATCTACTCAGCATCTCTAACGATTTCCTACTAAAGCTGTAAGTAAGCAGAGACAGTAGGGAGGATGACTGAGTTCAATCCCCAGCTCTGTTCCGACTAGCCATGATTTCTCCTAAGGTGACAGATTAGACCAATTCAAATAGCTGTGGATGCTGAATGAGTTCATACCATATACCACACAAGAGCTCAACAGATGGTTTTAGGTAGGTTTCCTTATTATGTATAGTAGAGGGTAAGTAGTAAGAGCCAGGTAATTTGTTCCCAGCCTAAATTCCAGCCCAGTATCCTGGACTCCAAGACTGACCTTTCTGCCTGTATCCTGTCACAGGATGCTAGTGAGGAAGACCAGGAAGAGCTAGGAACAGCCTGGAAGTGGGACATGAGAGAGAGTACTTCAAGTTGGTTGCAGACAGTGTTGGAAGCAATAGAGAGGGGTGGGAAGAAGCAAGTTCCCTAGCTAGCTAGGCTGCATGAACCTTGCCTGTCAGTCTCCTTCCCTATGAATGAGAACAGCATTAGTGCCTTCCTCAAATGTCTGACCATTAAATGAGATTATGGATGCAAAGTTTGAAGAACCAAGGACTGGTACCAGATGTCATTATTCTACTGCTGTGACTCACAGCAGCAGCACCCTGGCCCTGCAGTGAATCTGACACATCTCCAAAGACTGGTTGTGACCTCTCAGAATTCTCATCAAGATCACTTCCTTATGGGAAGCAAAACATGTCTTCTATATCTTCCTTTCCTTCCAAATGTCTTTTTTTTCTGAAAGCTAGTTGGAAAACTTACAGGTCCTCTAAGTGCTAAGCCAAGGGTCTCTGGGAGAAATGGCTGATACATCTCAAGTTCTCTCACTCAGCAGCCAGATAGCGTTATACAACATACTTAGCACATTTGAGCATCTCAAACATCGGAGCAGGCATGAGAGGTAAATTTCCTGGCACACACATGAAAGCCCTATTTGTATTCCATGGGTTTTCAGCACCTTTATTCCTTTCTAGTAGCACCGTAACACCCTGTTTATACACAGCTATAGCTAAATCTGGGTGATTGCTTAAAATTTCATTTCTTAGAGGTGGGTCTGTCCAGTTTGCTTCAGCAATACTTGAGTTTGAACTCAGAGAGCTTTGCATTCATTAGGCCGACACTCTACCACTGAGCTACATATCCAGCCCCTTTTTGCCCTGGTTATTTGCCCAGACTACCATCCTCCTGAAAGACTCCCTGCTGTAGCTGGGGTGATGGGTGAGTCTATGCCCAGCTTCCTCCATTGAGATGGAGTCTTAATCAGCATTTTGCCTGAGCTGGCCTGAAATCACTACCCTTGTAATCTCAGCCTTGTGCATAGTTGGGATGGTAGTCACATACCACAATACTTAGCTATTGACTGCTTAGATATCATGAACTTCATGCCGTGGCTGGTCTCAAACCACACCACCTGGCTGGTCTTGTTTATTTTCATGGCCTTGTATTTGGTACAAGGCCTAGCATATGTCCAGCCCACATAATAAATTATGTATGGGCCATGTACTATGTAATGTACGGTACATACTTATGTACACACATTCACATATAAGTTTACATTTTTAATGTACATTCATAAGACATACTTGACAAATGATTGTCCAGGAAGGTCTTATATGTCCTACAAGACAAGACTGCATCTTGACTAAGAAAATGGAAGCCAAGTGGTAGCAACACATACCTTTAATCCTAGTTACTTAGTAAGATTAGGCCTGGAGGACCATAATTCAAAGCCAGCAGGCAAAATAGAGTCCAGAGACTCATTTCAAATGAACTGGTAAGAAGGCAGGCCAGATCTGCTACTCAGAGTACCAGCTATGAGCAAAATGTAAGGCCATTTATTCAAGCTCTGGAATCAAGAAGAAAAAAAAAAAGACTGAAATCTATGTCCCTGGCACAGTGATGTATACCCAACATCCCAGTGCTCAGGAGGCTAAGATAGAAAAATTAAGAGTTCCAGGCCAACTTGGGCTATCTAGTAAGACCCTTGTCTCAAAAAGAAAACAAGGAACTATTGTTCCCACTTCATATACTATTGAAAGGATTAAATGAGATGAAACACATCAATCACTGGGCCTGGAATATTATGTTTCTTATTAATTATTGACACAGTGAAGTGTTGCTGCTGAATGAAAACAATTCCTAAAGTTGGCATGCACATTTGAATAAGCATAGATACATAATGACCTGCAAAATACTGTGCTTTTACATTACCAGAACACTGCGCTGTGTCCTGAGTCAGGAAGTCCTTGCCCTCTGCAAATAATGGTGGAGAGTATTTCACCCTAAGAAATAATAGTGTGTTCAATTTTCTCATGTATGTTAGTAGTGTTGTGAATGGAACCCAAGGACTCACTCATGATATAAACAACTGCTCTACACTTCCAACCCTTAAATTTTTGAACTAGAGACAAAATTAAAACATTGTAAGGACCTTTTAAATAATCTTTTGTTATTGAGTAGCATTCCGCTCTATACTTCCCAGTCTCTAGTTCTCAGCTTTTAGTTTGGTTTTTTTGTTGTTGTTTATTTTTGTTTTGTCCATTGAGGGGCTTGAACTCAGGACCTGGGTGCTGTCCCTGAGCTCTTGCTCAAAGCCAGCACTCTACCACTTTGAGACAGCACCACTTCCAGTTTTCTGGTAGTTAATTGAAAATATGAGTTTCATGGAGTTTCCTGCCTGGGCTGGCTTTGAATCACTCCTCAGATCTCAACCTCCTGCATAGTTAGGATTACAGGGGTGAGCCACCAGTGCTCAGCTCCTCGGTAGTCTTGATGAATGAAATATAATTAGCCAACACACACCAGTGCATGCTAATGATAAGAGTGACCAGCATTTATTGAGGACCTACTGAAATCTATGTCTAGCTTGAATGCCAAGCAATGTTAATGTCTATTTTGTAGCTGGGAACACTGAAGCCAGAGCAGTAAACATGCATTGCTAAGCAGGACTGGAATGCCCAGTGCTAAGCCTCACCTTACTGCCTGCAGCTGTTTGGATGGGTGCATGAGGTAGCTTTGAAACCCTCAGTACTCTCACTTCCCTCCCTACTAAGATGCTTTACTTTGGAGTTTCTAAGTCCCCAGTGCTAATGAGACTGCTGTGCAGTAACACTAATGTGAAAATGTCTGCTCATTTAGTTCTCCACTGTGAGGATGCCAATTAGAAGGCAAGGCATTCACTGATGCTGGACTGAAGCCTGAAGAGATTAGGACACAGGCTTAGACCCTGTGTCAGGGCCTTACATTTCTGTCTCAATGGGGTTCTAATTCCCAAGTTCAATTATCATCGATCAAGATTTGTTGTTCTTTCAATGGTTCTATGAGAATGAACGTCTGGGTGTGGGGTGGGGAGGGGGCCTTGGCTCCAGGTTTAACTCAGCAAGTCTTTTTTTTATTATTCAGTTTTTTATTGTGAAAATACTCTACAAAGGGGTTACAGTTACATGAACAAGGTAATGAGTACATTTCTTATCCAGCACTGTTGCCTCCTCCTTTGTTTTTCCCCTACCATCCCTTCCCTCCCACCTCCTCAGCTAACCCCACCCCACCCCACCTAAATTGTAAAGTTCATTTTTCAACATAGCATCTTGTACATCTCATTGTTGCAATGGGCCAATCTGTATCCCTATTTAAACAATTTGTTTTTACCCTTCTGCACCCCAAATTATACCAACATCAAATACAGTGAAAACAGGGGTTATACCGTGGGGTCGAGAGGACATACAAAGCAACAAAAAAATCACATGGTACCTTATAAATACATTAGAAACAATAGCAAGGAAGAAAAAACCACTTGTGTCCCTATCTTGGGGTTCATTTCCCTTAACATCATCTTAGCAAGTCTTAAGAGAAAACTTACACACTGAAGCTCACTACAGGGATTTACTTCCTGCTTATGCACACTCGTTCAGCAGACAGAAGAGGCCAGTAAACTCAGCACGCTGAAGTCCCATGAAGTCATGATATTAACCCTAATTAGGTTGAGCCATACACACTTGCCATCTTATAGATGAAATGTAATTGAGTTTCAGCAAATGTGTGTTCATGCAACCCATCCATTGCTAAGCACCCAGAGGCCAAGGAATTCATTAGTTTATCTGGCTTTGGTTCCAAATGAACAACAAATGTTTGGGGCTTTTTTTGGTGTGTATACTCACATGACTTTTTGACTCCAGGCTATTGCTCTACCACTTGAACCACATCAACACTTCTGGATTTTTGTTGGTTAGTTGAGAATAAGAATCTCACAAGTTTTCTGCTCAGGCTGTCTCCAAGCCTCAGATCTCAGCTCCTTGAGTAGCTAGGAT
The DNA here is from genome assembly GCF_000151885.1 of Dipodomys ordii. NCBI lineage: Eukaryota > Metazoa > Chordata > Mammalia > Rodentia > Heteromyidae > Dipodomys > Dipodomys ordii. Next base: position 6,279,342 of record NW_012267301.1, read on the forward strand.
TATAGACATGAACCACCAGCACCCAACTAACAAATGTTTTTTGAGCATGTATGTGCAACCATTCTGAGTACAAAGATAAGTACCACCAAAGTCCTGTCTTCAAAAGTCTCACATCCTAATTAAGTAGATAAAACAAATTCGACAAAAATCGTCTAACAAATTGTTAGATGAGACATGATCATTTCATTATTGTAAGAGTACCTGAGAAAATAATACATTAATGACCAAATGACACAAATGTTTCTCATGCTTTTCAGTTTTAGAGCTACCTAGGAATATGCTTATCTAATACTTGGCATCAAGAGGTCAGTGTAGCAGCATTGCACAGCCACGAGATGACAGGCACCCCCTGCCCAAGATGGGGTAAAATAAAAGAAGATGACTCAACCCACCACAGCTTGTAAGATACCTTCCTAATGTAGGTCACAGGAAAGCCATTTCTTCCAGAAAACAAAGACCATTGTGGATTAAATACTTATTAGTAGACAAGTTATATAAACCAAAGGGAATGTGATCAATGGAGAGGGATTAAGCAATGTATGGGAGAGCATCTTGAAGCAATCTGAACAACCAGGCTAATCACAGTAGAAGAGCTAGGTATCATTTTTGATAGCTTTCCATGCGATGCTGAGAAGACCATGACTTTCATCTTGTAAGTGAAAATTAACTGCAGCTACTGAGAAAAACCCTGGAAATGAGAGCAAATAGACAATACTCACTGTTTATATATATAAAGATTCCTAAGGCATAGAGTATGCCCAAGCTCACTCAATAAGTAAAAGGTCATCTAGCTTTAGACTGAAGGTCAGATGACCTTAACACTTTTTTACTACTATTAAACATTTCCATGTAAAAATTCATACCTGAATATTCATATCATTATTCATAATATCTAAAAAAGTGAACACAATTTGAATGCTTATCAGCCAATGAACAAATAAATAAAATGTGGTAAGTCCATACAATGCAATGCTATCCAGTCATAAAAAGAACATCCTACAACATGGATGAACCTTTTGAAAATACTGTGCTAAGTAAGAAAAAGCCAGGCACAAATGACCTCCATATTCGGAGTCCTTTTATGTGAAATTCCCAGAGTGAGAACTAGAAAGCAGGTGAGTGTTGGTCCAGAGCTTCTAGAGTGGAAAACGGGAGTAACTGCTAAAGGAACTCTTTAGGGGTGGGTGGGGGTGGTTGAAAACCTTCTAAATTTAGAGTATGGTGTTGATTGCATAAGGATGTGGTGATCCTAAAACCCATTGAACAGTGTACTTAAAATACCTGTATTTTAGGGTGCTGTGAGTAGTATCTCCTAAAACTTAGAAAAGTTTAAACATCTAAAACAGCTCTACGCTTGTATGTGAGTAGTGACATCTTGAGTCCAGGAGAAATACAAATCAGAGTTAGTAGGTGCATTGACCTAGACCTTGAAGATAGTCAGTGCCAGATTACAGGCCAGGTCCCAGGCCAGGCCTTCCTTCATGACAGAACACAGAAGCCAGCCATGTTTCTCTGTTGCCAGGGAACTGACATGGTTTATATTTTGCAGACACCAGCTCTACCTAGACACTAAATTAACTATTAGCTCTCTAGCTGGCCCAAACATTATGATAGTCTATGGACAAAGTGGTACTAAATTCATCTTGTCTTGCTTTTGTTCTGCAGTTTTTGAAGAGCCAGAAGATCCAAGCAACAGATCGTTTTTCTCTGAAATTATCTCTTCAATTTCGGATGTGAAGTTTAGCCACAGTGGGAGGTATATCATGACCAGGGACTATCTGACCGTGAAAGTCTGGGATCTCAACATGGAAAATCGTCCCATTGAGACTTACCAGGTACTAAAAAAAACAACAGCTACTCATGGGTATACAGAGCACTCCCTTTGTGGAGTCATCCTCCACCTGCAAAAGCTCACTGGTTTACAATGCAGAATAAAAGATGGTGAGGTACTTACAAAAAAAAAAATATGAGCTGTAAATGCCACAGAATTTAAGACAAGGTTGCATGTGAAGAGAGTAGCATTCAATTTAACCTATAGAGACTGAAAATCTAAGGTGGGCTACACACTATTCAGAGTGAATGAAGTGAATATGGTTCTGACCATGTGATAGAGAAGCTGGTTGATAAAATAAGGAGTTCAGAGTGCAGTTATACAAGGGATAATTTTAGAACAGGGAGGCTTGTCACATGAGAATGGTGGAGACTGATGATCATAACCTAGTCAGAAAAGCATGTGCTTAGAATAATATGGTCAGAGGCCTGAGTTGAGAAATGTGGCATGCACAAAAAGGTCACCTTAAATATGGAATAACCAGGGCAGGAAGTTGAGCCTCAAAAAAGCAGAAAAGGGCCTACATGCAGACTCTGGCAAGGTAGGTTATTCTACCTTTGGTTTGAGTGCACATGGAGAATCAAAAGAAAACCTTGACACAAGAAATGACACTGTGATGTTTTTGTGTTGTTTCACTTCACAATTTACAGACCTTACGGGCACAGGGTGATGGTGATTTGAACTGGAATGATAAAAAGTAGACCAAAGTAAAGGGAGGGTAGAGAGCCATGGAGAGTTGTTTATTGACTCACAGGGGAGAACGGGGGGAAGAATCAAGGATCCTGAAAAGGTTTTGGCTCAAGCACTGGGTAGAGAAATGTGGTACAAACACTGGCAAAGGGAACAAAAGAGAGGCATTTGGAATCGTTTGATTTAAAGAGGAAGACTAGACTTTGCGGCAGACAGAATTTAACAAGCCAAACCAAACAAGAATGCTATGAAAGCAGCTGATCCTATTTTAAGAGATTGGGTTACATTTTTTTAAGTAGGAATCATAATATTCCCCTTTCAGTGACATTGAGCATGAAGCATCATATTCATAAATTGACATGTTGAGTTGGAACTCCTTTGTGCAACTACTCGAAGATGATAAGATTAAAAATACGAATATTTCTCATTTCAACTCACATAATCCATGGGTTAGAGTACATTCGATCCAGTTTTAAAACCGTTAACACTAATTCCAGAACATTTTCATTTTAAAAGAACATGGTGACTCTGCTGGAGGAGAACTACATGGGGACATGTGAGGAGATGGAAGAATGTTAGAGTTATTGCGGGATTCTGGAAATGGGTGATGATATGGCTTAGGTGGGGGTATTAGCCATGGAGGTGGGCAGGTTATGGATTAATTTCCAAAGTAAATATCATTAGGATCTAAAGACACATATTTGATCAAAGAAAGCAAGGGCCGAGGATTATTTCAAGGAAAGGGGGTATTGACATTTTATTTAGATGAATTATGGAGAGCTTGATTTGGGATGTCAAACCAGTTAAACATGCAAATGAAGCTGGCAAGTAGCATCTCAGTGCTAGTCTAGATTATCTAGCTAGCTAGAGATATCCATTTCATACTCCAAAGTACAAAGTGGATCTCTAAGGTTATAGGGCTACAAGAGGACCCCGTAGGCAATGATTATAGAGAAGTAATTTATTTCTGTGCCCTGGGGACCCCGTGTTTTCAGGTTGAAAGTAGGAATCTTTGGCAGAAAAGACTGAGGAAAGTGGCCTGGGAGGCAAATGAGAAGAATGTCCCCAGGCGGAAAAGGGCAGCAACTGCCCATGTGATTGCCACATGTAGTGTAAGTAATCCTAACAGAGGAGTAAGCTGAGTGGGTTGGATGAATGGCTGATTGGATTCAAGACTGCCAACAGAGGATGTGAGCATGAGGACAAGCAAGTCTTTCATCAAATTTCATTCTGAATGAACTCAGAACTATGGTGGGATACAGTCTGAAGAAAAAGGTATAGCATGCTTTTAGCCTGACAGAATTAAGCCAGAGTCCTCGAGGAAAGCAAGAAGGGATAGAATCTGTTGAAAAACTTGGAAGATGAATAATTTTAAAAATAGTAGAGATGAATAAAGAGGAATAAGGGGGGATGGAGTCATAATATTCAATGCACACCCTATGAAAATAAGAAAATTGAGAGGAGAGGCGGGAGAGAATGATGAATGAGATGACATTGATCAAGAGGCATTATATTCATAAACTGATTTATTGAATGGTAACTCCTTTGTACAACTACTTAGGGATGTTTACAATGTTTTAAAAGTAGTATATAAAAAGTAGTGTATAGATTTATTTATTTATAGTATATGGATTTATAATTCAAAGACTAGACTTTGACGTAGACAAGATTTAAAGAAGCCAATCCAGCTAAGAATGCAATGAAAGCAAAGGGATCTTATTTTAAGGTATTGAATTCAATTGTTTAAAATAAAGAATTAGAGCAAGGGAATCCATGGTGTGCATGTTTCTTACTGCTTCCATTTTCATAGTAAACTAAGAAGCAAGGTCATGATCAGCTGGATGGGTGGGAGAAAAGCATGGGAAACATTCAAGGGTCATTCTTGGATCCTCTTGAGATTATTGTTGACTTAAAGATTAAACTGTATAGTTGTGTGTTGTTTCCCCTAGCCACAGTCACCTGCTTGGTATAGGTAAAGCAAGTGCAGAAAGTTAGACTTGGCCAATGATAAAGATTCTGCCAAAAGGATTGCAATGGAAAAGAGAGACAAGGGAAAATTGTCCAGCATACATGCTGAAAGACTTAGTGATACACTTCCAAACCTAAGGAAGTTAGAAGTTATGAAGGGAAATGATGAATGTGGGGAAGTAGTCAGGTCAATAGAGTTAATGAATTGCTAGAATTGAGACACTAGAGTGATGGACAATGATCAAGTTGCATTGTATTCATAAACTGCCTTGTTAAATGGCAACTCCTTTGTACAACTAGTTAAAATAAGATGAAGTGGAAAGTGTGACTCACGGAGGAGACATGGTAATGGTAATAATAATGGTAATAATAAGGAAGCAGAGGACAAAACTCTCTGAATACGATCAGAGCAAGCAACTAAGATACTGAAGTATTTAGATCACTAAGAATGATAAGCAGAAGAGGGATGGAGGTACCAAAACTGCCTTTTGAGAACTAACCAGGTACCAAGACTCACACCTATAATCCCAGCTATTCAGGAGGCTGAGATCTGAGGATCATGGTTCAAAGCCAGCCCAGGCCAAAAAAAAATGTTGTGGGATTCTTAACTCCAATTAACCCCCCAAAAAGCCAGAATGTTGAATGTTGAAAGGGGTGACATTCATAAACTGCTTTGTTAATGGCAAGTCCTTCGCACAACTACTTAAATAAGAATAGATTTAAAAATACTTTTCACACCTCAGGAAAGGCATCATATCACATATTTATGAAAATTACTTAAAGGTATATGGTGTAATATAGTGTACTTGCTGTGTGTTGAGTCTCCACTAAACAGAAAGTCTTATGTTGAAGCTATAACTCTGAATAGCTTCAGGTGTAATTGTATTCAGCAACAGAACATTCCAAAAAGTAATCGAATGTAACATGAAAAAAAAGGAAATGAGAACTAGAGATTCTGCGAACTGTAGATGGCTATAACAAGGGTGTATAGCAGGAAATTTAGTTTAAGACATGAGACAGAATGACTATGAGGAACAGAAAGGAGTCCACCTACCCTATCTTGGTCCATGGACTGAGAGCCAAGTCCAGCCCTCCCTCGAGTATCTCCAAGCCAATCAAATGTTAGTCAAGAAGAAGGATCAGGGAGAAAACCCAGAGGTTGAGGACCTGAGACTTAAGACTACTTTGTAAGTTCCAGCAGGCACTGGAAAATAGCTTAAGGGCCAGAATGTAAAGCCACCTATGTGGTTGATAAATTTGTGTTACTGCCATGGTTCAAAGAGCATCCTATATGCTAGCCTAATTATCCCTGATTCCTGCTTAGATTTCAGAGCTCAACTCAGCTTTCACTCAGTCATTTGTTGTGGGCCCACAGTCAACACTAGCATCTTCTTTCAGTTGCATGAGAGAACTACAGCAGCAAAACTCTCCATACAACTCTCCATACACAGGGTAGAGGGAACTAGAACCTGAGTGGGGGGGGGGGGGATACTTACAGCAGGTCACCTGCTAGAGAGCCTGCATCAGAAAAACATGGATTTAGGACACATGGTTGCATGAGCAATTTACGTTTTTATTTTAGGGAAAGGCTTTTGGAACAAAGCTCATTTTAGAACACTCGCTATCACATGGAATAATCAACTTTGCAGTTCCTCACTCTGAAGTCCTGTTCTGCTGATGGTCCACTTAGAAATCATCTTTGCAGAATACTAATAGATATCATAGTCCTTGTATTGGAATGAACTTGCACATTTTCATTTTTTACCAACACTGGTGTATTTCAACAGAATATAGTTTAAACCCTATATCAAAGATGGTACTATAGACAGATGATGACCATTGGTTCAGTGAGCATCTTGAACAGAGTTGAAAGGGATCATGAAATTCAGAGAGAAAGAGCCCACCTAAGCAGGAGGGTATACAGCAGGAAATTTAATAGGGCCTGGGCCGCACTTGCATTTATATCCATGCATTAGCAGGTCCCAGGCTTGCTTTTGTGGATAAGAAGCTGTGGAGTCAAGTGGAACTAGCCATTTTCCAGTCTTCATATAGAATAGGGGTTGGAAAACTGCATGTCTGGAAGGTCAAATCTGCACACATACTTACAACGAAGACACAGCTCCATCTAACCTCAATCTATGACTGCCAAGTTTCATTTCTCCTGTACAGAGACAAGTAGTTTGTAAAAGACTGTATGATCCACAAATCCTCAAATATTGACAGCAGGTTGACGATCTCTAATCCAAAATGCCAAAACCTTAAACTCTTTGAGCAACATGAGGCCAGCCAAGAGGAAAATTCGGCCCTACTTCTACATAAACAAATGTCTTTCATTATATAAAATCAGTTCAAAGAGTATATAAAATCACCTTTACGCTGTATATAAGGGGCATGAAACCAAGTGCATTTTGTGTTTATAACTGGGAGGGGGGAGAGGTCATTCCCAAGTTATCTTATTCTTTATACACAGACAAAATGTCAAAGATTAACTCTGACAGACTGGGAAAGTTTCCTAAAGAAGGAGGCAGATAGATCCACGTCTTACAAAGAATACCACTCCCCTGTTTAGAGACCTTTCTTGCTCTGCCTAGGAGGAGGGATCCATGAGGTGATGACTGTTTGTAGAAGGGATTTTGCTGCAAGGGCTAGACCCAGGATGCCTCCTCTCTGCACAGCCCCCCAAAATGTGTCTAACAATGCCAAATGCTCAACTTATAGACAGTTCTCTTGACCACCCTAGCACTGACAGTTACCCTGTGAGGGCCTGAAACTATTTGAGAATGGGAGAATAAAGGTAGAAAGTTAATTTGCAGAGTTAGAATGGCTTTACCCAGACCAAATAACTCAGAGACCTGGTCAACACATGACAACTCTGGCCGCATTCCTTTGCCAATATTAAGCACACAATCAAGACCTCAGCATCCAATGGAGCTCTTGAGGTTAAGGGAAGAGAAGCAGCCCAGGTTGCAGTGAAACAGATTAAACCATCATTCTTAATTCAAACAGAGCTAAACTATACCCTTGGTACTATCCCTTTGCCTTCTAATTCCACTTCTCTCCCCTGAGTTCATGAACCTGATTCCTGGTGAAGACTTGAGCCCCTGCATAAGGTCAGGTAATAGAGCAGGACAGGCACCTGACAATAAGAACAAGCACCTGACAATACTGAATATACCCTTTAATATTACCACTTCCTACTAGAAGGTTCCAGAAAGAACACTCAAAAAAAAAAGGAGCCCAAGTTACTACGCTCAGAGCCTTATTTATCTTAATTTTGCTTGAGTTGGTGAGTGTAGCTAGAGAAATGGACCAACCATCTGGACAGTGTCATCTGAAATCCCTGTCCAGCAACTTCAAGTGTTCCATAGGCTCTCCCTCAGTGTTGAAATGAAAGCATTAGAGAGGGTATGTCAGTCAGTCTTCCAGCACTGAGCATTTCCCCCCTCACTCCTGCTCTCTCATTCCTGCTGCTGCTTTCACTGGGATAGAGAACCTGGAGAGAACTGACACCTCTCACCTCTCTGTAAGCAGCAGCTCCACCTGCAGAGACAACTCCGGAGCATCGTGCTCAGGGGTCTATTTGCTCTCATCCCTGACCCTGTCCACAATTTGGTCACTTCTCACCACTGCCCTTGCCCTTATCCAAACCAGCCCATCAACCCAGTAGCCTATCAACCCATCGGCCTGTACCCCTCACCCCCATTCTTTTACTCTCCTGGTCATGGCAACACAGCATGCTCAGGATTTTTCTGTGACATCCCTTCACCTTACATAGAAGTCCTGAGTGAACTAGTTATCTGTCCCCAGGCCATCATTCTACTACCTTCCCTTCAGGACTCTACCTCTGGGCCTTTACATAGGCCATTGCCCATGACTGGAAAGCCTTTCTTTCCTTTAGATTCCAATGTTACCTTACCAGGGGAAGCATTTACTAATTACCCCTGCATAAGAGTAATCCAGATCTCTCAATACCAGCCTTCCATGTCCTACATATAGTTTCAACATCATCTAAAACATCTCAGGTATAAAGGGTGCATGTTTTCTCTCATATGTAGAAATGTAAATTATAAACATACATAGGCACATCTGCATATACACACTCACATTGACTAAGGTATGCTATACAAAGGAGAGGACTGCAATAGTATGACTCTTTCCAGTGACTTAAGAGTTTCACAGCATGAATACCAGAAAGCTGAAATGTGTTGCTGGAAGGAGAGGAGATCATGTGGAGGGGGGGAAGAGAGAAAGAAATGATGTCATAATATTCAATGTATAGATGTAAACATGAAACCAGGTAAGTTGAGGGGATTGTGGGATTCAGTAAATATTTGAACAAAAGCCCAGGTAAATAGGGTCCCCTCATTTCTCAGGCCTCGCTCTGTGCCACCACCTACACAAGTAAACTTGTTTAGACCACTGTTGCATGAGGAGCCACCAGCCCATCCTGATACCCCACAGGAAGGGCGGTGCCTGCATTCTACTCTGGGCCATCTGATGGGTGAGGCACAAGTGCAACACTGAGGGCATGAACAGCTAGGAGCATGGGGCAGGGGTACTCAGTGCTGCTCCCCTGTGAACATGATGGCTGACCTGGATACTGCCCTTCCTCCCCCAGGTTCATGACTACCTCCGCAGCAAGCTTTGCTCCCTCTACGAAAATGACTGCATTTTCGATAAATTCGAGTGTGTATGGAATGGATCAGACAGGTAAGAAAGACTTTGGGTCTTTGGAACCTCCTAGAGAAAGACTCTCACCTTGAGGGTGGCACAGGAAAATTTATCCTAAGCAAGAAGCAATTAGAAGGGAGGGCCAAGTAGGTTCTGGTGACTCACGCCTATAATCCTAGCTACGTAGGAGGCTGAGATCTGAGGCTGGAGGCTCAAAGCCAGCCCAGGCAGCTAATCAACTGGAAAGTCTATGAGACTCTTCTCTCCAGTTAAGAACTGAAGAGCTGGAAATGGAGCTGTGGCTAAAAGTGGTAGAATGTTCACCTTGAACGCAAAAGCCCAGGGACAGCACCCAGGCCCTGAGTTAAAGCCCCAGAAAAAAAATAATAAAAATAAAAAGGGAGGGCCAAAGCCTGTTCAGGATGGGTGGGGTAGGTCACTGGAAGAACTCTATGGTCAGAAGGAGGCCATGAAATAGTGACTCCATTTCAGGCTGGCACAGATGTCAATTCGGTATCGATGAAATCCTATCTTTAACATCCAGAACATTCCCACACACCCCCAGGTCACCATGCCTACAGGAAACCACTCATCGTCCAACAGCAGTTCCAGCCCGAACAGCCCTGCTTATAGGCTTTCTAGTTCAACCCTCAGCCACTGGCGTGAACCAGCCCGAAGGCCCCAGTGGCTCATTAGCTGGATTCTAGTCAACCTCATTTATCACATTCCCTCAAAATGATGTATTACTGTTTTAAGGCTTTTGATTTCAACAATACTTCATAGTACCTCCCAATAGTTCATTTTTACTCTGACAGATACAGATGGTTCTATGAGAACTAGATGCAAGCTGCCTGGCTGACTGAGCTCTTTGATGAAGGTGGCTTCAGTAATAGTAAGAGGTAGCCTGGAACTGCTTTCACTACAGGACACTTGGCAGCGCCAGCTTTGAGTGAGCACAAGCTATCTCTCACACTCACACACACATGCGCTTTTTTGCCTTTTTCCACTGACCCCAACTGAACTCGGCACAGAGCAAGACTCAAAGGAGTCACCATGTAACACTTGACTTGGTATAGGATAGAGCGCAAAGCAACTGTGACAAGTGAATCAAAGTTCACGAGGGCCAGATGCTGGTGGCTCATGCCTATAATCAGGATGCTGAAAGAGGCAGAGATCTGAGGATTGCAGTTTGAGGCCAGCCCCAGCTACACAGGCCACAAGACTCTCCAGTGAACCAGCAAAAAGCCGCAAAGTGGAGCTGTGGCTCAAGTGGCCAGAATGCCAGCTTTGAGCAAAAAAGCTAAGGGAGAACTCCTGTGCCCTGCAGTTTCAAACTCCAGTACTGGTGCATCCATGCATACACACACACATACACATACATACATGGAAATCCACAGTGGGGAAATAAGCTAGCCCTATTATTTTAACATGTATTTGGTTGTAGATATTATTTACATATTTATAAACCATTGTTCCCACTTAACCTTTTTCTTACCCTAGAGTCAAACTTGACTCCTTTTATGTACCTACTGTCTACTAGGTACTTTTACACACAACATTTAAGCCCATCCACAGTCCAATAAAGTTATTTTCCACAGCCCCACTTTCCAGATGGGGTAACTGAGGGTTGGTCAGATAAAAAGCCTGGTCACTCCAAGTAGTGAGATCAACAGTGAACACCTGAATGTCCCATACAACTGGGAGCATTGGAGTTTGGCTCAAATAGAGTTATTCGGGGGGAGAGGGGGGGAATACATCCTGAGTTGGGAGAAGTGAGTGTCAGTACTGAGAAGCAAAGAAGCCAAGTACCTGCGTGCTTTGCCCTGGAACCTGGCACCCGGATCTGGCCCAACTTTGTCCCTGTCCAACACAGATGGCTCATTCTGCCACTCCCTTGCATGGGATCAAGGAACTGGAATGAGATCTGAGGTTGTAGAGGTAGAGCCCGACAGAGTCATAGTGGTTCATTTTGGCACAGGGAAGAACAGTTTATAGAATCAGTTCTGTGAGCCAGAGTAACAGAATCCCACCATGGATGGAGTTGCAAGCTGATAATATGCCCATAGAGATCCTGGCAGTGTTTCTCTGCATCTTCTTATGCAGCCTTTATCACAGGAAGAACACACAAGGCTGGGCTCTCCTTCTACCCCATAGGCCAGTCCCCTGGTCACCATTCCCTCTCATACCACCAGCAGATGGTCCCTGAGGAACAAGCACAGGATCCCCAGACCTAAGGGCCATCTATCCCTCCCATTAGTTGGCCACCATTGAATGCTGGTAGCTTATTACTAGAAGGCTTTGGCAAGCTCCAGAGAAGTGTGTCTGCAGAAGCCATGTGAGCCTCTCCTCCGAAGTCTTACATTCCCTTACCAAGTCCTTTCAACTTTGAATGTCTGCTTTTCCCAAGCCATGACACCCATGGTGTAGGTGACTTTTCTGAAAGACTGAACTTAGAACTACTTTCTGGAAGGTGGTGGCCAACAGCTGCCGTAGGGCAGATGAGATGAAGGCCTGGGGGACAGATGGCTCAGGTGCACCGCCTGGGGCAGCTATACTTTGTCCATGAGCAACAATTCGCTGTTACCAAAGTGCTTCCATTTATTTGTTACCCTACTCCGAAAGGGAGGGAGGTAGGACGGGATTGGAACCGCCAGACCTACCTTAGAGCCAGAAGAATCTATAAAAACAAAAATAAGTAATGCTTAAGGCTTCTTGGTATCCTATCTTTCAAAGCTCCTGTTCTTAGGATTCAGCTGTCAGCGTTGCTGGAACAGAGCTGTTTTCATAAAACCTATAAGTGCCAGAAGTTAGCCATGGTGCGGTGCCATTTGCTCCAGAATGAGAAAAACTGTGGAAACGGTATTCCCTGTATGTAGACCATTCAGTCACTCTCCATCTCCTCCTTCCCTTGCAGTGTCATCATGACGGGGTCCTACAACAACTTCTTTAGGATGTTTGACCGTAACACCAAGCGGGACGTGACCCTGGAGGCCTCACGGGAAAACAGCAAACCCCGAGCTATCCTCAAACCCCGGAAAGTGTGCGTGGGGGGCAAGCGGCGAAAAGATGAGATCAGTGTGGACAGTCTAGACTTTAGCAAAAAGATCTTACACACGGCTTGGCATCCTTCCGAAAATATTATAGCGGTGGCAGCTACAAATAACCTATATATATTCCAGGACAAGGTGAACTAGAAGGACAAGTTATTAATCTCACATACTGAATACTAGTCAAACGAGTTTTTAAATATTTCCTTGGGTCTTCATTTTGACGCATTGACTTTACTTTCCCTGTGCATAAAATAACAATTGGGGTAGAATTAAAAAGGAGTTCGACTTTCCCATCTCCCCAGTTCTGAGAAACTTTTGTCAAACCCAACAGGTTTGGGCCACTTCTGTTTAGGATGGAGAGCTGCCCGCTAACAGTAATTCTCCCATAGTTGAATTTCTGATGCTTTGATTGCCATTTTTCTCCCCTCTGGTGGGTCCTGTGTTTTGTTTCTAGGTGTCTGCTATGATAAAATGAGGTTGTCTGTAGTATTTAAGGAGAAAAGAGATAAGTTTTTTTTTAATTAAGCAATTCCATTTGATTGGAAAAAATCAACAAAAAATAAACAGCGTTTACTCTACTCTTAGAGAACTTCTTTTTGTGTGAAAAAAAAATCAGAACTAGTCATGACACTTTTTTTTCCATTATAACAATTTTCTTGGGACTGAGGGGAGGAGACAGACTGAGAAGGGGAGGAGGTGTGCCTCTCTTTGTAAATGTCCCACAGAAACAAGCTGGGGTTTGACCAGAATGCATCAGGGGATAGAGACCGCGATCTACATTGGGCTGGCAAAGCCTTGCAGTACCATATACCACCTACTACTGCCTGGCCCTTTTATACTATTTTTTTTGTTCTTTTAAACATTACATGTAATCTTCTACCTACACCTTTCTTGGTTGTTTCCCTTCATTCTTTTCCAACTTAACATTCTGGTGACTTCTAACAGCTGCATCTTGTTTGCTTGGTAACTGGGGTTGTAAATAAGCCAAGGCTAGAACAGGAGCAACCCTCTGGCTCCTGAAGAAAAGCTGGTCTGTTCTTTAAGGCAAGGAGGTGGGGTCTCCTGAGCAGCACCACCCTTTATCCTGGTTTTAGTAACAAGGATAAAGCAAGTTATCAAGTCCCCTTGTACATCAGCCAACGAAGATGGCCAATAAAGACTGTCTTGTAGAGTTTAATCAAGGACCTCTAGTCCACTTCAAGTTCATCATCTGGGAAAATAGACAGCATGGGTATGGGATGTGGAGGAACCAAGGATCCTTGGCCACCTTTGTCCTATTTGGCCCCACTCCAAGAAATATTCATCCATCAGGTGTGGTTTCTGACATGCCAGTATTTACTAACAGCTATAGCAGAACCTGGTGCTTTCTTCCATTTAGATGAGGAGTCAGACTCAGTTCTAGAAAGTCCTTTCCAGAAGATTCTGTGAGGTTAACCTGTGGATGAACCCTGCATAAATTTAAGGGATTTATATATGTAGAGAATACTTAAGAGGTAGGAGGTGTCTAGAAAGCTGGGTCTGGGTTGTTTCCAACTCTCCCTCACTGGCCATTTCCCTTTGCTTTTTGGTAATGCTGGGATTTGAACTCAGGACCTCACCTTGGCTGTCACTCTATCCCTGGTGCTTTATAAAATGACTTAGGTGTCAAGTGGATACATTTTTGTTGTATGAATGGTTGAAAAAATACTGGCACCTTAGACCCAACTTGTTATGAATGTTATTTCATTGGAGGAGGCATTCTTGCTTTGAATGTGTGATTTAGAGACATGCTCAATGGTGCTCTACCACTAAGCCATACTCTCCAGCTCATTTCTCATAACTTCCCTTCAGTAGATGGGAAATAGCTTACTGCGAGAAGTTTCCAGTATGGGCTGGGAAGGTGGCTCAGTGGTAGAGTGCTTGCCTTGCATGCATGAGGCCCTGGGTTCGATTCGTTAGCACCACATAAGCAAAAAGAGAAAAAAAAAAAGCCGGAAGTGGCACTGTGGCTCAAGTGGTAGAGTACTAGTCTTGAGCTGAAGAGCTGAGGGACAGCGCCCAGGCCCAGAGTACAGGCCCCACGACCGGACCCAAAACAAAAAACAAAAAAAACAAAAAAGGTGTTCAACTGGGCTGGGAAGTTGGCTCAGTGGTAGAGCACTTGCCTTGCATGCCTGAGGCCCTGGGTTCAATTCCTCAGCACCACATAAGCAAAAAGAAAAAAGCCGGAAGAGAAGTTTCCAATATGTGCATATATTAGAAGTCCCATTGTGCAAATGTCAATTTGCTCTGGAGGGGAAAAACTGAATGAATTATACTATGTAAACAATAAAACCTCATCCATTCCACTGTAGCATTTTGCCAAGGATGTATCTACTTACAAAATACCACTTTCATAAAGTGAGCCCCAATTTCAGGACAGCCTGTCATCAAATGCATCTCCACATCCTGAGGGCCAGCACATGACTTCCTGTTTCTTGTATGCCCTGTGTTGAGATGCTGCCCAGGTATCTCAAGAGGCCCTGGGTAGGGACAATGTTCTTTGAAACCTAAGAGAGTCAAACTTCTCCAACCCACAGCAGATTATGATGGAGAGAAGACCACCGGGTTGTGCTCCTCAGTTTACCTTTTCTCCACTCCTCTAGGCTCTGTATCAGACTGTGCCAGGTGGGGCTGTGCCAACCTTGTTTCTCAAATTGATCATCTACTCACCCTGTACTATTGTTCATTTAACCCATCCTTAAGTCACATTTCCTTAAGAGCAAGACCCAAAGAATTATATTCATGTAGTCAGTTCTGATGTGACAGTATTTTTTCCAGATTAATCACAGCCATTCATACAACAAATATGTATACAGTCAACACCTAGGTAATTCTGTAAACTACCAGAAGAATGCTTACCAAACCACCTAACTGATGTACCATTTACACCTTTTGAGACATTCAAGAGTGTCCATCGTTTGTCACAGATTCAAGAGGTTCACTTAGCCAGAAGGGAATCACAGTCTTACTTCTCCAGCTAGGCTAAAAGAGAGGGCAGCTGTCCTCTCCTTCAACCCCCACATGCACCGAGGCCAAATGGGCAGGAAGACAGCCACCCAGGGGACAGCCCTGGAGGTAGATCCTGAGTGGCAGCCCTGGTTTTCTTGCCACTTGTCAGCTGAGCTAGATATTGCAGGTGCCATCTCTTAAGCCCTAGTACAATCACTTCCTTAGCAGCAGCCTGAAGTCTTCCAGGAGACATTCTAACCTATTTGAAACCCACCTTTTAAATCATTTGTTTAAATCTGAGGACTGGGCACTACTTCATCTATTAGTGCCCTCAGGTTAGAAGTAGGCAGAGTCAGATTGGGAAAAATGGAAAGTGCATCTTCCTGGGCTTGAATTAACATCTTCCTAATGGAACTTCCAGTTCTTGATGTTGAAAAGCAAGCCACTCAAAAAGCAAAACCTTAACACCCAGTCATGATTTCTTATGGGTGGAGGAAGATGAGCAATGAAGAGCAGCTAGACTCTACGTGGACCACCAGATGGATCCATTTGCTTCTTGGCTCCTTCAGGTCTGGCTCCTGCCTTTCCTCTCCTACTATTTAAAGCACCAGTGGTCACATCCCTTGTGAACCACTGTTGCTTCTGTCATGGCCTGCTCGTCTCCCCCTCCACTCCCATGATGCCATTCCTGCTTTCACTGCAAAGAAAGAAGTCGACTCAGGGTGTCACCATAACTAAGGACACCTGCCAATAAGATGTAGACTCAAGGGGTGTGCTCTGACTTGGCACTATTGACATACTGGATCTAAGATACCTACTAAGGAGTAGCTAACAGTTCTCAAACAGTCCTTATAGGCCAGGCTTTGTCCTGCAAGTTTCATAGGTATTCATTTCTTTACTCCTCAAACTCGATGCAGATACAGTGACATCATGCGTTTCATCTTTGGATGCCCCAAACCTGCACAGCATCATTGCTGTGCTGAATAGGATAAAACACAATGCAAAGTGCGGGCAGATCTACCCAAACTTGTCTACACACCAGCATCACTACCAACATGAGCAATGCCCTACACCAGGGTGTCAGAATAGCTTCATGTCATTCCAACAGCCATGATGATGGAGCCATAGGAATTGTTTGGCTCCATTATAATCAAACGGGACCACAGGAGAGTATGGGGATCATTGTTAACCAATACATCATCACATGGCACAGGGTGGTGGGGTTACACTGAAGGAAATCATGAAGACAACTAGTTTACACAGGTCACAAGCAACAGAGCAGGTGATTGGTCAGTTTGTATTACCATCATGCAAACATAGGGATGGAAGAGAGTGATTAGAAAACAAGTGCCAGTCGCCACCCACAGATTCACCAACATTAAAGGCTCATGGCTGAGTGTGTCAGGCAGCCAGGCCCAAGGACAAGGGCCTGAGATGTATAAGCCATGGTCCCTGCCTGGCAAGGGATGACATATAGGACCAACGTGTACTCTTTAAACATATTCACATTGCAACAAGAGATGAACAAAGTAAGGGAATAACACAGCACAGGACTAATCAATAAAGGATAAGTCTATTTGGAGTGACAAACACCTAAGCAGAGTTTTAAAGCAGTTCTTGCAGCAGACAAAACACAGTACAATGTCTCCAACAGAGAGGCATGTGAAGTACTTCTTCATGTGAAGAGCTGAAGCATGAGTGTCAGCCAGGTATAGTGTCACACATCTGTAATCCCAGCACTCAGGAGTCTAAAGCAGGAGGATATAAAGTTCAAGCCAGGCCTGGGCTTCACAGTAAGACCCTGTCAAAAAAAAAAAAAGTACTAGGTATTGTGGCACATGCCTACAATCCCAGCCACCTGGGAGGTAAGGGAGGGAAGATTATGGTCCAAGGTCAGTCTGGGCAAAAACATTAAAGCAAAACATTAAAAACATTAAGGCAAAAGGACTGGGGACAGGGTTCAAGTGATAGAGCCCTTGCCTAGGAAGTACAAGATCCTGAGTTCAAGCTCCACTACTGCCAAAAATACAAGGGTGCTATAGGATTTGATATGGGAGCAAAAGGCCAATACCTCTGTCCTATAAGAAACAAAGGAGGTGTTAAAAAAGAGTCCTTGAACTCAAGAGCAAAGCTTTCTGCCCCCACATATATCAGGTCTATTATGTGAACAAATTCCTAGTGTCCACAGTTTCATTAGCTTAAAGCCATTGAGATAGGAAAAAATTCCACACCCAGTAAGCCTACCTATGCATATTTGTTCACCTACATAAAATCAAAATAAATGGTTGAAAAATGAGAAATTGAAACCGACAGGATAGGTACAGTGGCTCATTTCTGTCATTCCCAGCTACTCAGAAATCAAGAGATTGGAAGGTTCTCATTTGCGTCAAGTCTGGGTGGTAGGGGGGCAGGGAAGCTAGCAAGCACCCATCCCAGCCAATATGGAAAGCATGTGTATGTGTGCCTGGAATAGCAGCTATGCAAGAGGTATACCTAGGAGAATGGAGATCTGAGGTTAGCCCTAGGCAGAGAAGAAAGGCCTTACCTGAAAAATAACTAAACACAAAAAAGAGAGCTGTAGGTTTGACTGTAATGACAGAGAGCCTGCTTGGAAAACACAAGGTCTTGAATTCAAACTCCGGTACTAACCAACACCAAAACAAAGAATCACATTTTCAATTTTCTAGCACTAGCCTACCCCTTCTTTCAGTCATTCGGCGGCTTTATTTTTCCCTAGTGCTGGGAATCAAATCCAGACCCTCACACCTGTAGGCAAACTCTACCCCTGAGCTTTACCCCAGCCCCAAGAATGCATCTTAAGTTTTTATGTGTAAGCATTGTATTTAAATGTAAACAAGAAATCAATAGTTATCAGGCAGTTACCATTGACCAAGAATCCTTTTTTTCTCTGACAGTACAGAGACTGAACTCAGGGCCTCACACTTGGTAGGTAGGTGCTCTGCCACTTGAGCCATACTTCCAACTCTTTCATTCTGTTTGTTTTTTTTTTAGATATAGTGTTGTGTCTTACTTTTGAGATATAATCTTACAAAGGTTAGGTCAGTCTTCATTGAAATCCTACCTATGCTTCCCATCGTAACTCGAGATGACAGGCACAAGTCACTAAACCCAGTTTTTTCAGTTGAGATGGGGTCTCTTGATCTTGTTTTTGTGTTTCTTTTTTATTTTTTGTTTAAACCCAGGCAGGCTTCAAGTATCAGTCTCCCAAATAGCCATAAGTACAGACAGACAGACATGCCATAAGCCACCATACCTAGCCTGACCTAGACACTTGAAGATCTACTCAGCAGTGATTGTGTATATACTTCTGTTTTATGACTGAAAGCTGATCTGAGAAACTACAAGATACTGACAGAATTTGTCTTTAGACTCGTCCTATTCTAGTGCTGCCCATTCAATACAGTCAGAGCCATGTGCAGATAGCATCTCGTGCATTTCCACCTACAAGATTCCCACAAATAGGCCACTCTGGGGCCCAGTACTGCCCAACACCAACCAGAAATGCAACACCAACCAGCATGAAGTCAAGGACTCCCCAAGTCTCTCACTCCCAGTCAGCTCCAGCATCTCCTGGATGGATGGATGGCACCCACTGAAGACCACCCCCAACACATAGTCTGAGCCCCTTCAGCTGCTGCATTTGGTCTGAATGGGCTGCAGAGATTGTTTCTCCAGAAATTAGCCTTGGAAGGAAGCAGAGACCACAGGGACAGGGACTGCCCCTAAATTCTGAGCCCTTGCTTTGGTTGTCTGGTGAGATGTTCCCACTCAAGCCATGGAGGAAATCCTGGTGGAGGTGACAGGGGGCACCCCAGGGAGGCAGGAATAGAGGGGGATGCTTCACTGGCAAAAAGAAAAGCAGCCTTTGGGCCCTCTTAACAGTCATCCTCAGTTGGGTTTGATTCACTCATCCATCCACTAAATACTTAATAATTGATGGTGGGCGGCTTACCACTCCCTAGGGGTGGGGAGGGGTTCTGAAAAAGCAGGAGCGACAGCCACTGTCACCCAGCCCACAAGCACCGTGGCAGGTAAAGAAACTCACAGGCAAGGGTGCTAGGTGAAGGTCGTGGTCATACGCCCAAGGTGCTGTGCCTTGCTTGGCTGCCTGGCTCCCCAGAAGAAACCTGAGCACCTCCATTTCCTTGTTGATTATTAAGGATTCAATGGCACATGTGTCCTAAAAAGCTGTGAAAGTTGAACCATTGCATACCCACAAAGCACCTGGCTCACCCAAGCCTGAGAAGGCCTAGCTGATCATAGGTGTGATTCCACCAGTCTGTACTAGGGTGCTATGATGGGGGGATATCAGGGCACAGGAGAAAGCAAAGACCACAACCTCACCCAGCCCGAAGCCCCAGAGGCAATGATGCCCCCACCCCTGGGGAAAACCTAGTGGAGTAGTAGCTGTCCAGCTGAGAAAGAAAAATCCTGTTCCAGCCCATGGCTCATGCCTGTAATCCTTGCTGCTCAGGATGCTGAGATCTGAGAATCACAGTTCAAAGCAAGGAGGAGGTGGGGGGGGAGAAGAGAGGCACAGGGAGGAGGGGGAGGGAAAGGATGGGGAGGAGGGAAGGGGAGGGAGAGGAGGGGGTACAAAGGAACAGGAGCTATGGCTCAAACCTTGAGCAAATAAAAGCTCAGAAAGCTCAGAGACCTGAGTTCAAGCCCAAAATCAGTGTATGCTCTCTCCCCCTCTCCCTCCCCTTCTCTGTCTCTCCCTCTCTCTCCCCCTCTCTCTCTCTCCCTCTCTCTCCTTCTCCTTCTCTCTCCCTCTCCCTTCCCTCCCCCCTCCCCCTCTCCCTCTCCCTCCCTCTCTCTCTCTTCCTCTCCTCCCTCTCTTTGTCTCCCCCCCTCAAATATAGTGAGTTCCATCCATGGAAACAGATGGAACATAGGAAAGCAGAACAGAACAGCATGTGGTGTAGTTTAAGGAACTTACAATGTTCCAGCAGTCTGAGAGAACCAAGGGACCTAATAAAGTGAAGGGCCAGGAAAGCAGGTCTGAAAGGTAACACTAGACCAAAGTTCACTCTGGATGCTAGGCTATAAGCAGTTCACATAGAGACTATGGATTCCACCCTAACTTGGTAAGTAATTATAGTCCAGGCCCAGGGGTAGTTGCCACACACACAGCCCCAATGCTACCACCTTAGAAAGGCCTTGCCCAATCCTAAACTCCAGGAAGACCAAGTAGATGCTCAATAAATGTTTGCTGACCACCTAACACACGTGGAAGACAGGCACGCAGAAAGGGCACAAGATGAAATGTGCTGTTGGGCATTGAAGAACATAGAGAAACCCAACCACCACCACAAGACTTCTCGACGAAATTAGGAAAAGCAAAACAAAACTGAAAGGCAGTGAGCCAATATGCAGTAAGAGCAAGCAACCAAGCTCAGATCTCAGCATTAGTTAACAGAACGCACATGTCCTGGCCTGATGCATGGCCCTCTCTGCACTAGTTATCCTTCTGGGAGCCTGCAAAGCATGCGGCAAGGCTGACAGCTTCCAATCAATACCGTGGTCACCCATGCAAGGAGCAGCGTTATCACACCCAAGACATAACCCCCGCACCCCCTGCAGTACTAAATATTCCCCATAACAAGGCTACATGCGGGAAATGACAGGAGCTATTATTCTCCACCTCCCCACTCGGAAGCAGGAGGTGACACTTCCCTTCTCCTGGACAGTGTTAGGGGAAAGCAAGCCAGTTTCCCCCAACGAAACCACTTTGAAGCTGGGTGTGTGCTAATCCAGGGAGACAAAGGAGGGGAAAGACTGGCATGTTCATTTGCCTAGGCATCCTGAATCTTCCTTGAGCAGCTAAGAAAAAAAAACCTTTAAACCAGAGAGGGTGGCTGATGGGGTCAGTGGGAGCCTGTGAAATGTGGATGCTGGATTTTATTCTACACACCCAAGTCACACTAGTTAAAAACAAAAAACAAAAAACTTAACTTCTCCCTGCATGGCTTTCTTGTTTCTGATTCTCATTGAAAGTCATATTTCATCTAGACTGTTTTCAACTCCGAATATAGGTTGCTTATGAACCGCCAGCCTGAATTTATCAAAGACAACAGCAAACAATTACAACCGCATGTTAAACACAATCTGCTTCCTAGCACAGTCCGGTGGGTTGTATCAGTCTCTAGCCACAACCCTGTTCTGCTGTTAACACCAGTGTCAGCTACCTCTACCCCAATGCACGGGGCTTTAATGGAAGGGAGGCCGGGCTGGGAGGCCAGGGAGGTTTTGTTTTCTGAACTCAGAATTTATTTAATAGCAACTCGAGTTTTCACTCTCACATCTCCTTCCTGACATGAAAACAAGACATAGCACTTTGTTTATATTCCTTTTGAAAAAGTAGGCTGCTCTTTGGATGCCTATGTGATCTTTTCTAGGGGAAAGAAGCTAGATGAACACAAAATTCTTTCATTCATTGGTGATGGACAGATGTCAGAGAATCTGAGAGTGTCCATCATGGAATGAGAAAGTGAAATGACCAACACTTGACTTTCCCAGGCATAGACTGAACATGAGGAATGGAGGATAGCTCTCAGCTTCACACTTTGAGCAGCCCAGGAATCGATAACTCCATCAGCCTCAGCTGAGAGCCGCTGCCACCCGGAGAGATTTTCAAGAGACTCTATGTTGATGTTGGCGGTTCCAGGGTTTCAACTCGGGGTCTTGTGCTGGAAGGTGCACACTTTACCACTGAGCTACACTTTAGCTCTTTTCTTTTTTGCAGTGATTAACTTTGAGATGGGGGTCTCATTTCCTGCCCAAGCCACAAGCCTTGATTTCCATCTCCATATTTTAGGCTTCCTGACATACCTGTGATGACAGGCACACATCACCAAGCCCAGCTCCCAGTTAAGAAGGGGTTTCATGCACTTTTCTCCTGAGCTGGCCTTCAATCACAATCCAAGTGACCAGTATTGTCGGCATAAGCCACCAACGCCTAACTGGCTTTTCTTCTTTTTCCAATATTAAACAAATTCTTCTTCTCCTGACAATGTGTGCACATGCACACACACACACACACACACACACACACACATGCACACACACATGCACGCACGCACACACGCACAGCCTTAAGACCCCATGACAGACTCTCATGAAATCATCTCTGAATTCATTATCCTTCCCATAGGACTGGAAGCTGCTTCCCAATTGCCTGAAAGCAAAGGTCGTAAAAAAATTTTTATTATCTTTTACATCAGTACTGGGGAACAATTTACAAATTAAGTCTCCATTGGGTTGGTTGACAATAAGATTATATGACTCCACATAAGCTTATAACAACCTCCTTTTTATGTGCTCTGTATTGCCTAACTGTCCAGGCGATGAGCAATAATTGCACATTATTGTTTGGAGAGACATTTCAATGTATTCCGGTGCTTTCATGACCAGAAAGATGGCACCGACTTCCCACAGTGATCTGGGGGAGGAGGAGAGAAAGCAAGACTTTTGAACTATTGGGATTAGTGTTAAACCAGGCATTCATGTCTCATGCCAGGAATCCTAGCTATATAGGAGGCTGAGATTCTGAAGATCATAGTTCAAAGTTAGTCTGGGCAGGAAAGTTCATGAGACTCTTATCTCTGATTTACCACCAAAAGGCCAGAAGTAGAGATCAGCTCAAATGGTAGAGCATGTAACCCCTCTGTACAGTATTTTTACAATTAAAAATATATATATATATATATAATTTTTTAAATGGTAGAGCACTAGCCTTGAGCAAAAAAGCTTAGGGACAGAGCATGTCCCAGTATTGGCATGCATGCATGCAACCCGTGTGTGCACGCACGCGCGCACACACACACACACACACACACACACACAGACATACTCCCATAAACATACAATTCATTTTGTTTTATTTCACTATTATGGTTATTGAGGGTTTTTTTTTCTTTTCTATGGGCCAGAACCCATGGAACAATGAATGTTTTGGGTCTCCACAAACCTCGGCTGAAGTTGTCTTTTCTGGTTTTCATGCCTACTGAAGAAAGATGCATTTCTATCTGAGGACACATCTAAGAGGCTCTAGGAAAACTGCCTCATGCCAACATTACCACGTGTCCACATGAGCCCAAATTGTCACAAGAAGACACCTGCAATCACCACATTTAGCATTAATAACCACAAATAATGCTATATATATTATTTCACCTTCCTGAAAAATTATTTACTCAAATATTATCAACGTCAGCATGTACCACAGAGTAAGATAGAGATAAACAAGCCCAGTCCCTGTCATCAAGGAAGACGGCCTGATAGGAAACATTACAAACAATCAATTGAAATATAATGTTGCCCATACAGTAGCAAAACTACCAATAGGTTATTGTATTTTGAGTTTAGCTTCCAACAGTCTGAAGAAGTGAAATCCTGAAGGAGGACAGGAGCCTCCTGCAGAAACATGAGCATAGGTATATAGCTGGGAAGGAGCACTTGGCTCTGAGCAGTGCAGGCTGTTCAGTTGTCTTGAAAGAGAAGGCTTTTGGCTATAAATGGCTCAAGTGTTAGAAAGAGCCAGGGTGCAAAGGGCCATCACGGGGCTGAGACTCCAAGCAATAGGTTGTGGAGGGGCACTGGCAGGTTTGGAGAGCTCATTCTGGCAACTCTGTTAATAATACATTTCAAGTGGAACAAGATTGAAGGCTGGGAGCCTACTTAGGAAGATATTCAAGTAGTCCAGAAGAGAGATGACGAAAACCTGAGCTAGAATGAAGAACACAAATCAATATAATTTAGAGGTTAATTTTATAAGAGCTCAGAAAGAGATGGTAACAAAGATGCCTGGGTTGATAGCTAAGGTAAGCATCAGCCATGAAAAGAGATCTAAAATTTAAAACAACAGGAGTGGATTTTTGAAGAAAATAAACTTTTTAGATATTTCCTTGAGAAGCACCCTTCCCGTGACCAATGAAGCTGACCTCATCCCAAGCACCAAGGATGGAGCAAGGAACCTGGGAAGTTCAGAGATAACCTTAATCAGACCAATCAAAACGTAGACAAAACTATTCTAGAGCTCTGTTTGAACAGCCAGAAACTGGATTGTCTATCCATTCACTCATTTATCCACGCATCCATCCACCCACCCATCTCTTTGTCTATTCCACCCACCCATCTATCCACTCATGCATCTATTCATTCATCCATCCATCTATTCACCCACCCAATCCTCTATCCATCTATCCATATAGCTGCCTATCTGTCCCATCCATCTACCCATTATCCATCCACCCATCTTCCAACAACACACCCATCTATCTCTATCTTCTTGAGACCGTGTCATTACATAACCCAACCTGGGCTCAAGCTCTTCATCCTCCTGCCTCAGACTCCTAAGTGCTGGTATTTCAGGTATTGCCATTACACCTGCTTTGAATATATGTTTTCTTGTTATAGATTGCAATGATTGAGCACTGAAGTAACTTGCTATCTTGCACTAAATGAATCCTCATAATGATAGACTCCAGTGAAGCATAGTGGTTTAAGACACAACTCAGTGACTTCTTCCTGCAAAGGGCCAGAGAGTAAATAATTTAGGCTTTGCAGGCCACATGCTCTCTGTTGTAAAATGAAAATATCTAGTGTTAAAATACACATGGAAATGTGGCTCTACTTCAGCATGCTTCTTTTTAAAAAACAGAGGCACAATTTGTGACACAGGCCATGTCTGTCCAGCCCTTATATAGAGGATGTCAAATCCTAGATCATTTGTTTACATGGCTCTGATTAAGTTACTTAATTTCACTCTGTCTCATCCCCCTCATCTGTAAATTGGAGTGATAACATATCGCCCATGTCATTGGCTCACTGTGGAAATTTTGAATTCATGGATGTGAAGTATCTAAAACAGTGTCTGGTACACTGAAGAGTGTTAGCATCACTGGTGATCATCGCAACAGCAGCTAAGAAACCCAGTCATGTGTCAGAATGGCCACAGTGGATCCCACACTCCAGAGCTACATGAGGTAACAAGTCCTCATTTTCACTTTAACAAGTTTGATTTGGTGTTCTATCTTGTTTCTGAAACCAACCCATTTGACTATGTGAAAAATCAAGGCAGAAATAACAATTACATAATGCCCACAATATAACTTCTCACATTTCTGCATCTATCACAGACATCACCAATCAATATATTGCCCGAGCATATCCCAGACAAGGTCACAGCTGTGGTTTTACCCTCAAAAGATGACTCTAAGTAGCCTCTGCTGATCAATCTATATCAGCACATGAAATGAATACTGTCTCTTTATTAATTCATGAATTCTGGAGGCTAACTCCCAGTAATATTATTGAGCTTTGTAAATATTTTGTTCATATATAATAGTATATGATTGTAACTGAGAAAGAAATTGCATTCTTACCTGTATGCTCTCTATTTCTAACTGTTCGCTTGCATTTATACATATTCCTTTTCAGAACCATACAGGTTTTAAGTTGATTGAAAAAAAGACTTGAGAGTATTGCACATTCCTTTTATCTTTGCCTAGTGACCTTCTTAAAGGAGGAGCTAATGGACAAGTTTCTAACCCAAGAAGTGTTCAAAACTAAGAGACATTAGGTAGGGTGCCAGCAACTAGAGAGCACAAAGCCCCAAATTCAAGCCCTGGTGCTGGTAAAATTAAATAAATAACTAGACTTCAAAATGTACAGTTGTACTGACTTATGCAGTGTCCTTAATTTGAGGCAAAAAGCAATGACACAACTAATTTGATTCATTTTGTTCATGGAGAATGGAGCTTCTGAATTTACAATACACATGTACCAATTGCCATGGTGGGTGGTTTTTTTTTTTTGTTTTTTGGTTTTTGCTTAAAAACAGCCACCAGAGGAGGATCCAATATGGTGGGAGGTAGGTAGGTAGGTGTCAGCACTCACCACACACACACACACACACACACACACACACACACACAGAGTAACACATAAGTAACTGCATCCTTGAAGTGAATGACATGGGAAGACACTGGAAATCAGCAGGAGAGGCCTCCCAGATCTTGCACAACAATTTAGAACAAAAAAAATATTAACCAAAATATGGTATTAACAGAGGAGAATAAAAAAAAAGAGTGTAATTCCCCAGAAAAACTAACTCACAGTCCAACAAAAAGGAATGACAGCCAACTGGAATTTGAAAGGTGTGGGGGATGGAGGCAGACAGATGAATAAGGATGTGGGAGAAGGCAGTCATAATACTCAAGGCAAGCTTTGCGCAGTGGCAGTATCGTAGCCAATGAGGTTTATCCAAGGCGCGATTATTGCTAATTGAAATAATGCTCAAGGCATACCCTGTGACATTAAGAAAACTGAGGGCAGGAGAGAAGGGGGAGAATGAGGAAAGGGGTGACCTTGATCAAGAAGATTTGTATTTTAAAATTGATTTAAAGAATAGCTAATTCCTTCGTACGACTAAACAAAAATAGATATCTTTTTAAATATCCCAGGATCTGCCATCCTGAAAGGGTGTTTCCCCTTTGTCTTGAATAGAAGACAAAGTTCCAGCAAACTCTACCAGTGTGGATACTGGCAATCACAGGTACTGGACAGCTTCACAGTTCGCACAGGCTTGGTAGTCTCAAATCTGTGCAATACCCTTGCTTTGGAAAGAATCTCATGCCACCTCCTAGTGACACTCCCCTCCCCCCCCCCGCCTCCCCCACTGTGCCATCTCCAGAAAGGAGCTAGTCTAGAAGAGCAGCCACCTTGAGGAAGGAGTCTCCACTGCTCTCTGTTTCCATCTGTAGGACTCCAGATTCTATGCACTTCTGAGGGGAGCAATTGCCTTGTAAACACAGATTAGCCCAGCAAGGAGAGTGACAGTGACGTAAGCCTCCCAAGTGTCCTGCACTGCAGAGAAGGAGTGTTGTGACACAGAAGGAAACAGAGCTGCTGAGTGAGTAAGGGGGGAAATAGTAAGTTTCTCCTACTGCCCACTCAAAAGTGTGCTGAGGGGCCTTGAACAACCCCATGGCTCGAGCCATTGCTCTACTCTTGGAGATGCTATCGTTGAAGAAATCAGGAAAGGGACTGGGAATGTGGCTTAGTGGTAGAGTGCTGGCCTAGCATCCATGAGGCCCTGAGTTCAATTCCTCAGTACCACATAAACAAAAAATAATGATTTTTTTAAGTCAGGGAAATAAATGTTCCTGCTTCAGCCATCACTCCACCCCTGGGTAGAGTGGCCCAGAGCCAAGAAGAACTTTGCCTGAAACCACCCGCAGTTCCACTCCTAAGTATGCACTACTAATGACAAGCAGTACCTGCTGCCACTACCCTTCTGCCCCATACATTGCTGGCTATGAACACCACACAGATGTCGCTATAGTACCTGCCATTGGTCTGTCTCCGTGCAGATTCTAGGTACACACCACTAAACGGTAAGAGGACACATGCTTCAGGCCACTACAAGGGCTGCTAGCACAAGAGATCCTGGCAAGTAACAGAACTAGCCTGGCAACTACCTGAAGAAACCCTACTGCAGGGTAGCGGGCACTACACACCTACTTCTGTGGACTCCACATCTGTCCAGCTGCTCAATGTTCCCGCTGTTGCCTGACACAAAGATGGTGTCCTTCCACCTTCTCCACAGTGCACACAGAGCCTAAAATCATCAATCATAAAAAAGCTGTAGGGAGATTATACTATAGTGTTCAGCTGGAAATAGCCAACATTTCACAATAAAATGACACCCAAAACATATCTGCAAGAGAAAGCTGTTTATGACGAAGATGTAGAAACCTGATCCTCTAAATGCAAAATCTCAATGGAGGAATAATGTGATAAACTAGAGTAATCTGACACCTCCAGAAGAGTAGACCTGTAATAGATACAAAAGTGATCAACATAGACTAAATGCGTGACAAATATTCTTAAGAGAATGATAATTAACATGCCCAGTGAAATCCAAGAGAATACGGTATGCAGTCAGAAAGGCCGTACAGTTTATGAGTGAGAAATTTAGCATAGAGATTTTTGAAGCAGAATCAAGTAAACCTTGGAATAAGAGCTCAATATCTCAAATGAAAGATACAATTGAAAGCCACAGCAACCAATTAGATCAAGCAGAAGAAAAATTACCTGATCTTAAAGATAGGGTTTTTGAAATACCCCCAAACAAAATTAAAATAATGTAATACATTCATTAATTTTAAAACACCATTAAAAAATGAACATACACATTATACAATATGCAAAAGCGAGGAGAAAAAGAGCAATGGCCTAGAAAATCAAATAGCAGAAAACTATCCCTAATCTTGGGAAACTTATAGCTATTCCTATAAAGGAAGTTTCCAGGATTCCAAAATTGCACATTGACATAATCAGAAAAGATCTGCACCAACACATGTTATAGTCAAACTGAAAAACAAAAGAAATTAAAAAAAAGTCAAATAAAATATATTCTCAATCGTCAGTAAAAAGGTACCAAGTCACATTCAAGGCCATTCTCATTATATGAACAACAGATTTCAGAAGCTCTAAGGCCAGAAGGAATGGAATGGCATATTCCAAGTTCAAAAACAAATTAATCACTATAACACTATAATCAGGCAAGACAATGCTTCCTTTAGCAATGAAGGAGAAATAACATCCTTTCAAATCAAGCGAACACTGAGAATTCATGACCATCAGATTAGCCACATAAAGGTTCTTATGAGTGTCCTATGTCCAAAATTTAGAGAAAGGCAAGTACTATCAAGAAAGAATACAAGGAAATAAATCCTAGTAGAAGAGTATATACACAAAAAAGAAATAGAAAAGAATCAAAACATTCTCGATACAATAAACCATCAAACAAAAAAAATTAACAAAAAGACAGGAATAATGAATGATGTTCAAAATTATTAGGAGAGAGTCAATAAAATGACCAGTTTATCCTTCCCTATCAGTAATATCCTTATATGTAAATAGACTAAATTCTCCAATTAAAAGATGCAGACTTGCTGGGTGCTGGTGGCTCACGCCTGTAATCCTAGCTATTCAGGAGGCTGCGATCTGAGGCTCTCAATTCAAAACCAGCCAGGGCAGGAGAGTCCATGAAACTCTTATCTCCAGTAAACCACTAGAAAACTGGAAATGCAGCTGTGGCTTAAGGCAGTAGAGCTCTAGTCTTGAGCAAAAAAGCTCAGAGACAGTGTTCAGGCCCTGATTTCAAGGCCCACAACAAAAAAAGAAAAAGAAAAAGTAAAAAACAAAAGAAATCCCAGTGGACCCGAACAGATGCCAGAGATAAACCCATCCAGAACATTTTTAGTACATGGCATTTTTATTGTCTTGTGAGTAAAACAATTTTTGAATAGAAATATATCTCTAATATATGAGCAATACTCCAAAGTCACACAAATGTGATTGACCCACACACACATATACATATTGTAGTTTCTGATCCTTTTCTTTTCTAACAAGAAGTGCTTATTCATTGAATTAATTGTACTAGAGACAATAGGCAGAAGTAACATGGCTTGAATTCAGAGAAGTTGCTTGCTAGGTGGGTGCTCTACCATTTGCGATACATCTTCTTGCCCTTCTTGCTCTCATTGAGATTGGATCTTGCTTCTTGTCTGGCCTGATCTGGACCTCAATTCTTTTATTTTCACTTTGCATCATAGCTGACAAGCGTGCTACTATGTCTTGGTTTTTTCTATTGAGAGGGGATCTTGCAGCTTTGTTTGCTTTGCTGTTCTGGTCTCAAACTGAAACCTTCCCAAACTCAATTTCTCACATAGCTAGGGCTACAGCTGTGAGCCACTGCACCTGCATGGGATGATTCTATGCTGCTAATACAGCAGCATGGTTGCCATTGTACAGCCAACAGATTCTAACAGTGCCAAAACCATGTTGGAGACCAGACAGGCCCTTAACAAGTGGTACTGGGTAAACTGCCTAACCACATGCAGAAGGCTAAAACTTGACACATATCTCTCATCTGCATAAAAGTCAACTCAAGATGGATCACAGACTGACTCTGAAGGAGGAAGCCTAAAGAAATATTATCAAAATATTGGTAGAGTCATGATTTCTGGATAGGAGCCAAACACAGTAAACAGAAGCAAGCACAAACAAAACAGGATTAGATCAAACTAAAAAGGCCACTATGAATCAGGGGAAATAACCGAATGAAGAGACAACCGAATGAAGAGAACGGAAGAAAATGCCTTCCAATTATCTATTGGGTGCCAGAATATAGAATAACTTAAAAAAAACTTAACCAAACCCCAATTAACCCAATTTTATAATCATTTGAATCAACAGTTCTCAAAAGGAAAAATACAGATGGCCAACAAATACATGGGGAAAATATACCAATACCATTAGCTACCAGCAACATGAGGATAGGAAGAAAAACTAACTCACACAATGTTGGGTAGATTGTATCATTTGGATCTTCAGTGTATGTTAGAGGCTTGGTTCCCCAGCCTGGGATACTATGGAAAATAGAACCTTTGGAAATGAGGCCTATTGAAATGAAGATAGGTAATCAGGGCTGGAGGTAGAGCCTATTGGAAGACAGGTAGTTGGGGCTTTACATTAGAGAGGATAAAGACCTAACTGAATGGTAACCCTTTTGTACAACTACCTTAAAAATAATTTTAAAAGATAATCATTATATCTTTTAATTATATATATGATATCTTTAATAAAGATATATAATGATTTCTTTATCTTTATTATAGATGATTACATATATGTGTATATATATATATATATATATATATATATAAAATGTTCTGTGCCACCACAGGTCCTAAGCAATCATGGACTGAAATCTATTATAAGCCAAAATAATAAACCTTTCTTTGTTTTAAGTTGCATTAGGTATTGCTATAGTAACAGAAAAATCACTAACAGAGTCATCTTTCAGCATTATGAAGAAAATATGAAAGTTCCTACAGAAACTAAAATTGCACCTAGTCTATGATCCAGCCAGACTCTTCTTGATTGGATCCAGCTATCAACCACTACTGGTGTATAGTCAAAGGAAATGAAATCAGCCAAGCACAGGTCCTTGCATGCCTGTGTTTATTTGAGTATTATTCACAGTAGCTAGGTGCCCATCACCCATAGATGGGTAGGTAAAGAAAATATGGTATAAATAACCAGTGGATTCTTTAGTCATAAAGACAAATGACAATCTATTCTGGTAATCTCACTGGTAATTGGAGAGATGCCAACTAAAATCTTGCCTTTTATTTTCCTAAGAAGATCTGAATAGGTTAAGATATTGAAGGTTATGACACTGAATAGGTTAAGAGACTGAGACTGTTGAACAATATTGTGAAGATCTTGGAGCAAGAAAAAAAATCATGTTCATTGCTACAAGGGAGGCTGTGTCTTCAAGTTTGCAGGAGGGTTTTCATTAGAGCTCAACTTTCTTTTGACCTTATGAACTCTGCTGATTAGGTCAGACCTATCCAGAAAACATTTTTTTATTAGAGTCAACTAATTAGTCCCTAATAACAGAATTGATACACCATTAAGTTCATTGGTTCCATCCATACTCAGAAGGAGGCAGCCAGTGCAGAGGTTCATGGGAGGCAGAAATTGGGAGGATTTGTAGTTCAAAGCTAGCTTGGCTGGAAGATTAGCAAGACCTCATCTTAACAGAATCTGGATGTGGTGGTGTGTGACTGTTAGCTACGTGCGAAGCATAGGTAGATATATCCCATCTGTCGACACCCAAGGCCAGAACACAAGAACTTATTTTAAAAAAAAATTAAAGCCAAAAAATAGGAGGTCAAGGGTCAAGTGGTAAAGTACCTGTCTAGTAAGTACAAGGCCCCAATATCAATCAATCAGTCAAAGGGGGGAGGTACACCGAAGGTAAATAAGGACCATCTCAGAATTCTACCCATTACAGCCTCTATTATCATGCCTAACTCTACAATGCTGAATTATGAATGTATATATCTGTCTCTCTACTGAAAACACCTGTTTTACCTCAGTGCCAAACGCACAAAACATTCACTATAAAAAACCAAATGACAAACGAGCAAATAAAAGAATGCATCCAATACTATCTCCTAGTGGAGATTCTTTCCTATTCATTTTGAACAGTCATGATTTGAAAGATTATTTAACTTTTTAAAAAATGGAAAGGAGTAAACGTAGATCCAGGGCTGGAGCATGGCTCGAATGGTAGACTGCTTGCTATTCAAGTACATAGCCCTAAGTCCAAACCCAGTACTGCTAAAATAAAAAAGAGGAAGAAAGGACAAGGACAAAGATACCAAAGAAGGGAAAGATAATGAAGACAAAGAAAATCACATGTTAGGAAAAGAACAAATCCCTCATTAAAATCCTAATATGAAGGATGGCTTCAAAGTTACAAACTCTAAATAACTAAATAGCTATTATTTAGCCATTGAATTATAATTGGAATTGCTGAAAGACACTTGTGCCTGGCCACACATGGTATGCTTGACCACATTACCAAAAACTAAAATTAAATTACTAAAAGAAACTGTTAGACTCACTTAAAAGATGAAGAAACTGAAGCACAGCAAAATCAAATGCCTTGTTAAGGACACCAGGCCAGCAGCCAGATTGTAAAGAATATCCCATTATTGATATTGGGCATGTCAAGCACTCACACACCAGGAAGGATCTGAGCCAGCTGCATGCACAGGTGCTGATGGTCAGCGTCTAAAACTGGATCTCAAGTTTGTCTGCACCTCTTCATGGCACATCAGTGACAATCCATCCTTGAGTTTTATGATGTTGGCTTTGTAGATGCTGTGCCTTCCCCACCTTTTCTTGGTGGCTAAATGGAGGCAACCATTGCGATCCACTGAAAGTTGGAGTGCCAGTCTTCAAACATTTCATTGTGTTCCTCACCTTCTCATATTTCAAAGAGCTGTCCTCCCTGCCATCTACTCTGGGATGATCACAAGATTTAGATTACTTCTTGTCCCAGTCAGTTGTACAGCTTGAACTCAGGACCTGGGTGCTGTCCCTGAGTTCTCTAGGCTCAAGGCTAGCACTCTACCACTTGAGCCACAGGGCCACTTCCAGTTTTTGAGTGGTTAATTGGAGATAAGAGTCTGATGGAGACTTTTCTGCCTATAGAATCTAGTAATTTAAAAATAGGGCTTATCTTATTTCATTGGTATATGATTTGATGTCGTTCTTTGGCATAGTAGTTTGAGAAACACTAGTTTTCAGAAAAGTACAAATGAATAACAGAGAAAAGGCAAAGGTAGACGTCAGAAAAGTGAGAGTTTTAGAGGAGTCCAGCTCAGTCCTTCCAAAAAGAACCATGAAAGCACCTGGACTCTTCCTTCTCTTCCAAAAGTCAAATGCAGAGGCCTCCTATTCACCGAGGCTGGCTTGCATTTGTTAGCAGAAGCCTAGAGTAGCTATGCTTTGAGTCACAGCATAGCTACCTTTGCAGGACCTACCTCATAAAGTGATAGAAGCGTGGATTTTAGGGGGCTATTTCTCTACACAGTGTCAGGGAACTGTTATAAAAATGTCTCATAAAATCCCATCAAATGTACTCATGCCACGCACTTAAATTGAACAGCAATTGAGGGACTCATTGACCATCCAGGCTGAGTTTCCATCATCCAGAAGAGCCCTAGGCTCCAATCTTTGAATCCATCATGAGCCCCCTCTTAAGGCATGGCCTACCTCTCCTCAGGGCATACCTCTCCCATTCCTTCTCATTCTCTTGATAGGTTGTATGCTTGTTTTCTAATAACAGCTCAGGTTATGGAAGTCATCCATCTTCCTGGGTCACACAGGTAGACAGATTCTGACTTTAGGCCTCTGTAACCAGCTCCAGGCTGATCGCCTGATATCCAAAGATGAATGCAAGAGCATTGATATCTTGTTGGTTCCATCTTCTTGAGCCAAAAATAAAGCTTCCTTTTTAAAGCCACTATTATAGAATTTGCAGCAAACTACAGTAACTTTGAGGCCAGGAGTCAATAGATCACACTTGTGATCCTAGCTACTCAGAAGCTGAGATCTGAGGATCATGGTTCAAAACCAGCCCAGGCAAAAAGCCCAAGACACTCATCTCCAACTAATCAACAAAAAGTTAAGACTATAAACATGGCTCAAGTGGTAGAGCACCAATCATGGGCAAAACAGCCACAAGAATGTGAGGCTCTGAGTTCAAGTTTCAGTTCTAGTAAAAGAAGTAAAATGATACTGACTGATTTTACATACTCTCTATAATATAAAAGCATACTACAGCTAGGTGTTGGTAGCACATGCCTATAATCGTAGCTAAGTCAGGAGGCTGAGATCTCAGAGTAGCCATTCTAAGCCTGAGCAGGAAAGTCTGTAATACTTATCTCTAATTAACCAGCAAACCACTGGAGGTGGAGCTGTGGCTCAAGTGGTACAGCATCAGCCTTGAGCAATACTAAAGGACAGCCTCAGTCCAAGCCCCAGTTGTAACACACAATACTACAAGTATCATTTAAGTATTCTAGTAAAATCAATCCTGTGGGCACACCATGTGCTGTTTATCAAAGTTATGTCAGTCCATATCACATAAATAATGCTGTGTCAAACATCAGCTCTTCATCAGACAAGGTAATGCCCCAGGCTTGTGGCACACATACTACCATCCCATGTATTTTCATTAGTGTATGTGAAGCTGTACAAATAGTGTGTTAGCTCTGCTTTTTAAAAATAAACATGATAAAATGGAAGCCTGGAAATTGAGTTTGCTATTTGAGGGCATCGCCACCAGAAAGAATGATTCAAATCTGAATCCAACTAGCTTCTTGGGGAAAAAAAGTATTTTCAAAGTCTTCATGAAATCTTTGTACACTATTCTCTGTGCTCTTGGAAAAGAAGCCACTTTTGTTGTGGTGTCAGTGCCTAACTATGGAACTGCCCCATCCAAAGCTTGGAATTCTCTAAGCCCTGGAGTCCTAATCAGTACTGACTCCATCCTTTTATCTTCCCACTCTGATCAGAATGAGGTGGAAAGATAGGATATTTGAAGTTCACAACAGAATTATTAAGTCCCATCATAACCATTGTCCAAAGGAGCAACTCTAATAGCTCCCTTCAAAGGTCCTGACCCAGGCTAGGCCCACGTTCAACTCCTCCTTCACACCTGACTGGCCCAGTTATCTAGACATGATCAACACCTTATCCTTTGTGCCTTCTTCCTGCTCTTGCCCCAGTATCCCTTTCCCTATACTGCCGAGCCTGTGTGGCTCCACATCCCAGAGTAAATTGTAAAAGATATTCTATCTCCTCTAGGAAACAAATACACATTTTTACCCATAAATGATAAGTCACTGCTCATCCTAGGTGAGGGCAAACCTTGGGATCACAAAAACAGTAACACGGACCAAAGGCTGTGCTCCTACCAGGGATTCAGGTATCGGACCCAAAATGAATTCCACAAACCAATGAGCCAAACTTGTGCAAAATCCTTCTTCTGTTCTGAAGTGTCTCTCGGGCCCTTCTCTCTAATAGGAGGTAGTAAGAGAAAGGGAAAGAGGAGAAAGAATTCAAATAAGAATCTAATGTTCCGTACTGCTTAACAAGTCAAAACTATTAAGCTAGTAGAACTCCAGTGAAGTTAGTGTTTAGCTCTGTACAGGAATTTTCCAAGTAGCCAACCATGGCTAATGTCCCACCTTTTTGTGGAGGTGGCAATTATCTTCATGATGGGGTGAGGAATAAGAGGATGGGTTCAGTGTACAGAGGAGTTTCTGGGCCCTGTGAATGAATAGTGAACTATCCCATGACTGGAAACAAACCTTTTAACCACAGGGAAATCTCATTGTCCTTCCAAAATGGAACCACTAGAAACATCAAGAGACCTAGCAGGCTTGAGCACTCGGCAGAGGTGCTGTGAAGGAATTTCTATGTAGGTGGACCATTCAGTGTGTTAGCCTTGTATGTGGTCTTGATATTTGGTAGAACTCTAAAAACATTTTTATATTCTTCTAACTCCATACCTGAAGACACACATCAGGCAACATTGTCGAATGTCTAACAACTTAGCTTCTGCCATTTTACAGCTTGTATGACTTCAAGCTACTCACTTAACGTCTCCAAATGTCACTACTACCCTCATCTGTCAACAGAAGTAATAGAACAGGACCCCTGGAGTTGTTGTGAGGATCCAGCAAAATAAAAAAAAAAGAATCTAGAATAAAGCTGAGGGCTGGTAGCTCACACCTGTAATCCTAGCTATTTCAAGAGGCTGAGATATGGGGACACTGGGTCAAAGCCAGTCGGAGCAGAAAGATCTATGAGTCTCTTATCTTTAACCAGAAAGAAGTCAGAAGTGGAGGTGTGGCTCAAGTGATAGAGTAGCAGCCTTAAATGTAAAAGCTATGGGACAGCATCCAGGCGCTGAGCTCAAGCCTCAGTAGCAGAAAAGAAATAATAATTAATAATAATAATAATGAATACAACCTAGAATATAGCAGGAATTCAATAAATTATGCTTTATAGACACCAATCATCCCCTTTCTTTCTTAAATCTAAGTCTTTAGTCAAATATTCATTTCTGAAAAATAGACCTCTCATTGTCTAACCCATTATAGTGTAATCATGAGTAGACTTAGGGAATGAAATGTAACTCTGGCATATTGCTTGATTTTTTTATCACAACCTAAATCTTACCCTCTTGGAACCATAAATTTCACTTCCATTAACATTGTATACAGATACAGGGTACACAAAAACATATACCTAATGATATGAAGAGCAACAAGTTAGTATTAAGAACTAAGAAAGATACAGACTAAATGTCCATCAAGAGGAACCTAGAGGATCATTTATGATTCTTCCATACAATGAACATACTGCATGTGAGAGGAATAACTCCTAACTTGTATAGAAGCATCGTTAGCAAACAAACAATAACTGGGGAAAAATATAAAAAGGAGTATATATGAAAGGTACATTTGCATTTTAAACAGAGGAGAAAAAGAAACCTTTTACATATAAACTTGTCGAAGCATAGAATTTCTCTGAAAGGAATTAAAAAAAAAGGCCTGGCCCTAGACAG
Source organism: Dipodomys ordii (assembly GCF_000151885.1). Lineage (NCBI taxonomy): Eukaryota > Metazoa > Chordata > Mammalia > Rodentia > Heteromyidae > Dipodomys > Dipodomys ordii. Next base: position 6,316,558 of record NW_012267301.1, read on the forward strand.
ACACTCACCCCTGTAATAGTAGCTACTCAGGAGGCTGAGATCCAGAGGTCACAGTTCAAAGCCAATCCAGCAGAAAAGTCTATGATACTCCATCCTCCAAATAACCTGAACTGAAAATATGAGTCAGGTGGTAGAGTACCAGTCAAGCAAGCAAGCAAACCATGTGGTTAAGATCCAAGTTCAAACCCCAGTACCACAAAAAAAGGAGGAAGAAAAATCCTAGTTCTCTGAGAAAGGAAACTTGGGTGCTGGGATCCCAGAAGAAAAGTAACAATTTTTTTTTACTGAATGTATATATTTTTATCACATGCATTAATTGTGTGTGGGGGGGGGGGGGGGGGGGGGTGTGTGTTGGTCCTGAGGCTTGAACTTAAGTGCTGAGTATTTTTGTTAAAGGTTAGCAGTCTACCACTTGAGCCACAGCTACCTTCTGGCTTTTTTGGTGATTAATTGGGAGATAAGCTGGCTTTGAACCTGGATCTTTGCATCTCAGCCTCCTGAGCAGCTAGGATTATAAGCGTAAGCCACTGGTACCTGACACATGCACTAAAGTAATTTGCTTTAATAGGCATAACATTGCATCTTATATAAGACATTCTTTCAAATATATATGTACTATATAATGGTTAATTCGCTAATTAGCATATATATAACCTATACTTATTTGAGGGGTTAAGAGTTCTTCAAAGACTTTCAGCAATTCTCAAGAATACATTGATATTAATGAGTCATTATTCAATTTCCTGTGAATAACTGTTGAGCTTCCCCTGGTCCCTGAGGTAGCCTCCCTTTCCCATGTGTCTTAGCCTCTGGTCCTCTTCCTTTTACAAGCATCCACAGACAGTCCAGTGCTCCTGCTCTCTTCATCCAGATCCCTGATCAGCCAACTACCTGTGATCACATAGTCAGCCTGTTGCTTAGACTACAGCTCACAGAGGAAGCCATGACACGCCACTAAAATGCCATATGGAAAATGCTGTAACAGACCTACCAATTTTGATGTAGCATTTGTGAAAGGCTGAATGGCCTTCATTCAGATCAACCACTCACAATTTGCATTGATGATTGGATGATTGGATGGAATACTTGATGACTTCATGGAAGATTTGATTATTTGGAATGGATGATTTGATTGTAAGATTTGATGGAAACTTTAAGCTTCTATGAACCCACCTAAATGATCCATCTGTAGATTTCAGTCCCTTTCCCTACTTTTATGGCTGCTCTTGGTAGAAGGGTGATCTACCACTCACTCTCACAGCCTTCTGAATTTGTCACAGAAGAGAGAAGACAGGGACTTGATGCTCACACATGAAGATAGGAGTTCAAGCTAAGAATCTGAAAAAGAAAAGCCAGACTTCTTCCTGTGCCAAGACTACTCCTGGTGATAAAGAGATAGGAATAAACAAGAATACTTGGGATGGAGCCAAGGAGAGAGGGGTAGAAAAATGAAAGAGGACCAATCATCAGTAGCTCACACCTGTAATCCTAGCTACTCAGGAGGCTAAGATCTGAAGACTGGACTTCAAAATCAGCAGCAGCAGAAAAGTCCATGAGCCTCATCTCTCCAATAAACTACTCAGAAAAAGCCAAAAGTGGTGTTGTGGCTCAAGTGGTAGACTACTAGCTTTGAGCACAAAGAAGCTCAGGGACAGTGCTCAGACCCTAAGTTCAAGCCCCAGGACTGGCAAAAAGAAAGAAAAGAAAAGAAAAGAGCTGGACATCAGTGGCTCATACCTGTAATCCTAGCTACTCAGGAGGCTGAGATCTGAGGATTACAGTTCAAAGCCAGCCTGGGCAGGAAAGTTTTGAGACTCATCTCCAACAAACCACCAGAAAACTGGAAGTAGCATTGTGGCTCAAGTGGTAGAGTACTTGCCTTGAGTTGAAGAGCTCAGGGATAGCGCCCAGGCCCAGAGTTCAAGCTCCATGACAGAAAGAGGGGAAGGGAAGGGAAGGGAAGGGAAGGGAGGGAAAGGGAAGAATGCAGTCAAGAATTCACTATATATACCACAACATTAAAAAAAGGGAAGGGGTGGGTAGAAGGGGAGTGAGAATGTTGAAGGGGTAACACTGATCCAGATGTACTGCCTTCACAAACTGCTTTGTTAAATGGCACCTCCTTTGTACAACTACTTAAACAGAAAAAGAAAACTTTTTAAAAGAGTCCTTTGTTGATTAGAAATGACAAAATAATGGCATTTGCAGGGAAATGGATGGAGCTAGAAGGAATCATGTTGAGCGAGGTAAGCCAAGAGCAAAGAGACAAACGGTACATGGTCTCCCTGATAAGTGGATGCTAAATCCAAAATGTTAGGTGATACGACAAAACTAACAGGACTTAAGAAACAAAGAACTCCCACTCATCTGGTCGAACCACTACTAAATATCCCCATGCTACTGATCACATGTACGGTATATAACATGTGAACACCGTTATGTTATAGACTGTGATAGACAATTTGCTCCAGGAAAGTTAGAATGATCTTGTGACTTTAAATGAGCATCATTATTCCACAATAGTGTGAAATTTGGGAAATTATGTAATCACTTAATCACAATTTAAAAAAAAGAACCTCGGGGGAAGTTAGGGAGGGAAGGGTTGGTAGGGGGAAAACAATGGAGGGGGTAACAATGCTCAATAGGAAGTGTACTCATTACCTTGCTCATGTAACTGTAATCCTCTGTATAGTATCTTTACAATAAAATTTTTTTTAAAAAAAGGAATCCTTTGGTGGCATTAGGGTGGAATGTTCAGGCCCTTTCCTGCTGCAACCAAGACAGGCAAAACCCCCAAAGGGAAGGTTCCCTGGACCCAACCTGCCAGGCCATCTTTCCTTAAAGAGTTCGTCTATTTCTCTCACTGTTCTGTATTTCCTTCATTTTCAAAGGAGTAAATGTAATCATTTGTCACATTTCAGCCACTTTTGTCTTCATTTTCCACTCCTCACCATTCAACTTTCTTCCTGCTCCCCTCTCCCCAACCAAACACCCTGGCTGATTTAGACCACAAAGTTCTCCTGGCCTAGGGTTGGGTTCTGAGAGGAAGGGCACTGGAGAAAGCCCAATTCATGTGGTTCTCTTGGCTGCAGTTCACCAATCAACCTGCCCAGCCAGATGTTGCTTCCCACTGACAAAAATCTCTTGGGTTCCAAGAGACTCTCTTCCAAAACAGCCCCTGCTGCTCAGAGCTTGGATGTGTAGTAAGAGGGAACAAAGACACTGCTGAAGAAGCGGGCAGTGGCTCTTCAAGAGCTCACTGATGGCCCATTTCCAGCAGCCTCAGGGCTGATCCACCTCTATTTCTGGCAGCTATCTGGGAAAACCAAGTATCAAATATGGCTTTCGTTAGCCAAAGCAGCATCCTGCACAAATGCTGTAAGGAACATAAATTCCACAGAATATTAATAAGATATATGTAGGAAAGGGTCCTCCAGTCAATGTGAGTGGAAAATCTTGTATTAAAGGAAGTGTGGTTGGACAGCTTTCTTTATTACAGGACTCACCAGAGCCTGTACTGTGTAGATGGATTATGACTCCATAAAAGGAGATTTACTATTCAGCACCTATTGGTTATTAGACTAAGTATCCTTCCTTTGAGCACATTGCATGGCTAATATTTCTTGAAACACCTTTGGAAGAACGGTACGGCCACCAAGAAATCCTACTGTGGGGCTTTTCAAGTGGCCACCCCCTAAGTTTTGGGGATAACATACTCACACATTCTTATCACCTCTCTTGTTCTATGACTGGCTGAACTGCTCGGGGTCCCTACACAGGGCTTCTGTATTTCTATCAATTAAACAATAATAGACACTGGGGTCGTGTAACTCACAACTGTAATCGTAAACTTGCCAGGAGACTGATATCTGAGGATCACGGTTCAAAGTCATCTAGAGCAGCAAAGTCCATGAGATTCTTATCTACAACTAACCACCAAAATGCCAGAAGTGGAGCTCTGGCTCAAATGGAAGGTGCTAGCCTTGAGCACAAAAGCTAGGGGACAGTGCCTAGGCCTCAAGTTCAAGCCCTAAGTATACTAGAACCAAAAACACAAAAAACAAATTGTAAATGACAGGAACAACAGCCCAAGCTAATTTGCCTTTAATTGAATATAAATCTTCCAGGTCTTATATAAATATCTCCTAAATGTCCTAGGAAGTAGGTATCCCATTTTACAAGCATAGAAAGCCTTTAAGAATATTAAGCAAGGGCCTCTTGCAAATATGTATAGACTCAACAGTTTGATGGTCTTCGCACAACGTATATCACCAAGAACTGGGCAGTTTCATGAGGTCTAGGAACTGGGTTAATGCACTCTAGATGATCTTATTTAATCTTCATAGCCAGCGTCGAGAGCAAAACAATCCTAACTCACAAGAGGAACACAGGCATGGAGAGGTTGAGTCACTGCCTGGCAGCAGAGTCTACGCCAACCTCTCTGCTTTGCTGCACCAAGCTATATTTAACCTGTGGCATTTGGTATGTTCACAGAGATCCATTTTTGGCAGTATCTAGGGCTGTCAAATAGGTTTTACTGAGGAGGCAACTGAAAGAAAAGTGCATTTTTCAAATATAGCAAACTCAAGGTGACAAGAGAATTAGAAGAAAACTGAATTTAAGACTACTGGCTGTACAGATTCACCTGGTGCTCTTCCACCTCTGGGAAATGGATTGCTGGGAGGAAACACCCCCAGGAGAAGCTGGTCAGACACTGGTTCCGATAAGAATCGGACACGCTGGCACTGAATTCCAAAACCATGAGTGCCTCTGCTGGTTGGAATTTATAACCTTCCGTTTTCCTGGCTCCTCTTCATGTGATTTCTCCTGCAATGATAGCTCTGAATAATGAATAATTGACCTAATATTCAACACGTATGAAGATCAATGTGACCACCAGGCTATTAATCTATCCATTTTAATGCTCCCGTTGCTCATATCCCTGATGGGCTCAGAGATGAAGCAGGGAAGGGATGTTCCCTAGAGCCTGAAGAGGGGAGGAGGGGAGAGAACAGACTCACATGACAGCATTTCTAGGACTGTTATGGGGGCAGGGAGAAGAACATGGACTGGGCAGCATCTTGTTATGGCTCCCCAGGGAGCTACAAGTCAGGCTGGAAGTAGATCCAAGGCAGTAGAAACAAATGCACTTCTCATGCCTTTAATCCTTGGGAACTTTGCTCAGCCATAAAAAGGAGATACAATCTTACATACACACATATATATGCAGAGATACATGTACACACTGATACATGTAAACACACATATATATATACACAGCTATAAATACACAGAGATCGATGTAAGTTGATACACAGACACATATAGAGGTGCATGTAAACAAAGATACACACAGAGATACATGCACCAGAGATATGCAGAGATACATATACACAGATATACATGTAAACATAGATAAATGTACGGAGATACAGATACATTGAGATACATGTAAATTGATACAGAGGTACATGTACACAGATATTCACAGAGATACACAGAGAGACACATATAAACATACTGAAAGATAAATATATACCCACAGATACATGTAAACACCCTCAGATATGGAGATAATTGTACACACTAATACACGTAAACACAGATACATGTAAACACAGATACACAAAGACACATGTATACATACAGTAAATAGAGATGCATGAAAGATACATATACACACAGATACATGCAGAGAAATACAGATACATGTACAAAAATACATATAAACACTGGGATACATGATACATGTAAACAGAAATATACATCTTCATACATGTACACACTGATATGTGTAAACAGAGATACATAGATACATGTACACACAGATACACACACTGAACTTGGTAAGAGTCTAATTTTCAGAAGACTGGCTAAGTTCTGGATGCTTAAAAATAAGGGAAATGACTACAGGATAAGTTTTAATCTTTGGAATAGAGAATTCTAAAGGCTGAGAGAGGATCGTGACTTTGAGCCTGGCCTGGGCTGTGTAGCAAAACCTTGCCTCAAAAATAAAGAAATAAATATGTTAGAAACAATAGCAAGAAAGAAAATTTTGTATGTCCCTCCCCCACAGTATAACCCCTGTTTTCACTGTATTTGAAGTTGGTATAATTTGGGGAGGGGAAGGGAAAAAACAAATTGTTTAAATAGGGATACAGGTGGACCCATTGCAACAATGAGATGCTATGTTGAAAAACGAACTTTACAACTTTGGCAGGGGGGGAATGGGAGGGCAGGGATGGTAGGGGAAACAAAGGAGGAGGCAACAGTGCTTGATAAGAAATGTACTCATTTCTCCATCAGAAAGAATGACTTTGCCCCATTTGTTAGGAAATGGAAAGACTTGGAAATAATTATATTAAGTGAAGTAAGCCAAGCCCAAAGAAACATAGGTCCCATGGTCTCCCTTATTTGCACCATCTAGTATATGTCTGAGTCAAGCAGAAAAGGTCAGATAAGTTGATGTTAGGGAAATGGACCCTAAGATATGTATTCAAACGCTTTTTTTCTTTCATGTGATTGTTTCTAATACATTTATAAGATTATTTCTTTGTTGCTTTGTATGTCCCTCCCCCATGGTATAACCCCTGCTTTCACTGTATTTGATGTTGGCATACTTTGTGGAGGGGAAGGGAAAAAAAAAACAAATCGTTTTAATAGGATACAGGTGGACCCATTGCAACAATGAGATGTACAAGTCGTTATGTCGAAAACGAACTTTACAACTTTGGTGTGGGGGGAGGACTGGGAGGGGTGGGGGGAGGATGGGAAGGGATGGGAAGGGGAAACAAAGGAGGAGTCTACAATGCTTGATAAGAAATGTACTCATTATCTTGCCCATGTAATTGTAACCCCTCTGTACAGTATTTTCACAATAAAAAACTTATTAAAAATTAAAAAGAATGAAAGAAGATAGAGAGCATATTCCAAAAATCTTAATGAGTCTTGTGTGAATATGAATCAACTCCTCAAAACTTACTCCTAAGCTTCCTTTTAATTCTCAGGAATGATGTAACCAACCTAAAGAAAGACATGCATGGGCTGGGAAGATGGCTCAGTGGTAGAGTGCTTGCCTTGCATGCCTGACGCCCTGGGTTCGATTCTTCAGCATCACATAAGCAAAAAGAAAAAAAGCCAGAAGTGGCACTGTGGCTCAAGTGGTAGAGCCCTAGCCTTGAGCTGAAGAGCTGAGGGACAGCGCCCAGACCCAGAGTTCAGGCCTCACAACCGGATCCCCCCCCCAAAAAAAGACATGCATGAAGATTTTAGAGAATATCTCAGCTTGCTTTTATGAAGAGTTTCATTGAATATCTTTGGAATGGTAATAACAAAAGGTGGTTTAGCAATGAGAAGACAAATGTATGGAAACAGGTGGTAAGATTATGGCTACAATAATTACTCTGTTCCAGCAACCTTAATTAACATTTCTAGTACCCCTTTAAAAATCCATTTTCCAGAGTGGCCAGTAGATGTCTAACCATGTGCCTCTAACTACAGTTTGGGCACTTGGTATTTTATGGTCTTGAAGCTCTCAATTAGTCTCAAGGTGATTAGATTGCTCATCTTTTAAAGCCATCATGAATCTGAGATAGTTATCTAGTTCCTAAATACTTAGAAGCTTAATCATGAGGCCAGCCATGAGAGAGAACAGTGGATGCATCATTTCAAGTAATGTTCATGGCTCGGGTTTGTCTCTGACAATCCTCAAACTCTTAACCCTATAAGTAAAAAGTGAAGCTAAGAAAGGAAATTTGGGCACTGGCACAAAAACAGGCCTAAAGATCAATGGAACAGACTAGAAGATCTAGAAATATAGCTTACAAGCTGGGCGCTGGTGGCTCACGCCTATAATCCTAGCTACTCAGGAGGCTGAGATCTGAGGATCACAGTTCAAAGCCAGCCCAGGCAAGAAAGTCTGTGAAATTCTTATCTCCAATAAACCACCAGAAAACCGGAAGTGGTGCTGTAGTTCAAGTGGTAGAGTGCTCGCCTTGAGCTGAAGAGCTGAGGGAAAGCGCTCAGGCCCAGAGTTCAAGCCCCACTACCAACAAAATAAATAAATAAAATAGAAATAAAGCTTACAGTTATCTGATATTTGACAAACGAGCCAAAAATATGTGCTAGAAAAAAAGCCTCTTTTGGTGTTGGGAAAACTAGACATTCATATGTAGAAAGCAGTGAATCCCTGTCTGTCAGCACCAGACACTAATACCAAAACAAAGTGCACCAAAGATCTCAGCATCAGACCTGAAATGTTGAAATTACTGCAAGAAAGAGGAAAAACACTGGAATTTATAGGCATAGGCAGAAACATTTTGAAAAGTGTCTCGGGAGTACAAAAAATTGGAGAGAGACTCAGGAAATAGAAGAGACATTACAAATGGTATTACATCAAAATAAAAATTTTCTGCACAAAAAAGGACATAGAAACTAAACTAGAAAGACAGGCAACAGATTGAGAGAAGATCTTTACCAGTAATATAGCCAACCAAGTTCTAACATCCAAAATATACAAGGAGCTCAAAAAATTAACCCCCACAAAACCAATAAACCAATCAATAAATGGGCACAGGAGCTAAAGAGATTTCTTAGAAGAATGGCAAATGGTTACGTGCAGAAATGCTCAACATCCCTTGACCATCAAATAAATGCAAATCTAAACAACTGAGCTTCTATCTCACCCCAGTTAGAATGCCCAACATCAAGAATCTGAACAACAAATGCTGTCAGGAATGTAAGGGAAAGGGAATCCTATTGCACTGTTGGTGGAAATGTAAACTAATACAAGCACTCCAGAAGGTGGCTTGGAGATTCCTCAAAAAACTAAATACAGAATTTCCCTTTGACCCAGCCATACCACTTTTAGGCACCTACCCAGAACATTGTAAGTCAGGAGATGGTAAAGATACTTGCACATCCATGTTCATTGCTGCACTATTCACAATAGCCAAGTTATGAAAACAGCCTAGCTGCCCTACAGTAGATGAGTGGATAAAAAATGTGGTACATACACACAATGGAATAAGGAAGATGCCATTTGCAAAGCAATGGATGGACCTAGATCGAATCATGTTAAGTGAGCTAAGCCACGCTCAGAGAGACACATGGCACATGTTTTCTCTCATATATGGAAGCTAGATCTAAAACATATTTTAGGTCTGGATATGCTAACTTATAAAGGACTCTAGGCCTTCACACACAGTCAGACTAAAAGAGGATATGCTTTGGGGAGGAGCCCAAAGCCTTAATTCTTCTGAACATTTATATTACTTATTGAAATTAATTCCAGGAAATGGAAACATGGATTTGGGTGGTGGTAGTGTTTTTGTTCTTCGGTTTGCTTTCAGGGTTTGTTTTTTGGGGTTTTTGGGGGGATAGGGGGGTTGTCTTTGTTGTTGTTGTCTTTTGGAGGACACAGACACACAGTAAAAGAAGGTAAGAAGGGTGAACAAATGCAGTTATGTTAATTCAGTATACACTATGTGGAAAATGAACTATGCATCTTTTGGGCAGGGACAGGAGGGGGAAACTGGGGGAAATCAAGGAATGGGGTGACATTGTCTACATTGTCATTACCTGAAATATGAAATGTTATCTCCTCTGTACAACACCTTAATAAAAAAAAAAAAAGGAAAGCTTAGTAAAGGCCAGGCCCTGACTTCAAACCCCAGTACTATAGGAGTCAAATTTCAAAGTGAATGAAATATATTTCCATGAGAAAAAGTATTGTTTAAAAAATAAAGCGAAGTATCATATGTTCTCCTTTCTGTATGTCAATCTTGGGGCTTGAACTCGGGGCCTGGGCACTGTTCCTGAGAGGTTTTGCTCAAGGATAATACTCTACCACTAGCCGGGCGCCCGGGGCTCACACTTGTAATCCTAGCTACTCAGGAGGCTGAGATCTGAGGATCGCGGTTCAAAGCCAGCCCAGGCAGGAAAGACCGTGAGACTCTTATCTCCAACAAACCACCAGAAAACTGGAAGTAGCGCTGTAGCTCAAGTGGTAGAGCGCTAGCCTTGAGCTGAAGAGCTGAGGGACAGCGCTCAGGCCCAGAGTTCAAGACCCATGACACATACACACACACAAAAATACTCTACCACTTGAACCACAGCGCCACTGCTGGATTTTTAGCTGGTTTTCATTCCTGTCTGTATTAGCTTTGAACCACAATTGTCAGATCTCAGCCTCTTGAGTAGGGAAGATTACAAGCATGTGCCACAGGCGCCCAACTTTTTCTTGGTATTTTTCAAAATACCTCTCAAAATGCCTCTTACGAGGCAAAAAGAAATGGATATATTGTATTACATAGCAGATGTCCTAAAGTTTACAGAGAAAATTGCTGTCATCAGATGCTTCTTAGGATGGGTAGGAAGGAGCATGGAGTAGTTTGACTACTTTCCTTCCCCACCCCATCTCTGTGCTGGGGTTTGAACTCTGATCCTTGTGCTTGTTAGGTAGCTACTCTGACTGTTGAGGCATTCTTCCAGTTCTGGTTTCACTAGTGACTTTTCAGACAAGATCTCATGTCCTGCCTGGCCAGACATCAAGGTATGACCTGCCTATGTTATGCTCCCGGTGTAATTAGGATAACAAGAAAATGTCATTGTACGTAGATCTTCATTGAGAAAGGATGCCATCAAATTTTCTTCCTGAGCAGCCCTCCCTTGAGCCATGAACCTCTCAAACTCTCAGTTTCCCAAGTAGCTAGGATTATAGGCATGAGCCACTGGCACCCAGCAGCTATTTACTTTTATAACTATTCATATTGAAAACAGGCCAAGGTGTGATTTTTTTATACATTCAAGAAAAACAAGGTTTCATCTTCAGTTCCTATTTGGTTAATCTCATTGCTTCTGTTTTACATAACTAAAATACCTGCCAAAACTAAAATACCTGCTAAAGGAATGTCAAGAGCTTGTAAATCAGTCAGAGAAAGTTCAAGCACAAGAATTGTCACACAGCCTCTTAGAATATAGGCAACTCTACTAACAATTCCAAGACATTTAGAGAATCCTTCTACCTCCACTTGCAATATGTGTCACGTTACATATATAATAGCTGTCATTTCAAACTTCCATGATAGTATCACATGTAACTGAAATGTACCTCAAAAAATGCTTACACAAAGCAGTATGGAGGTTCCTGAAAAGACTTCACATAGAGCTCTCTCTGACCCAGCAATCCCACTTTTGGGCATTTACCCAAATGACCACAAACGAGACCACACTAAAGCTACCAGCACAACTATATTTATTGCAGCATTATTTACCATAGCTAAGATATGGAACCAACCCACATGCCCCTCACTAGATGAATGGATCAAAAAAATGTGGTATATATACACAATGGATTTCTATGCCTCCATCAGAAAGAATGACATTTCCCCATTTGTTAAGAAATGGAAAGGCTTGGAAAAAATTATATTAAGTGAAGTAAGCCAAGCCCAAAGAAACATAGGTCCCATGGTTTCTCTTATTTGCAATATCTAGTATATGTATGAGTCAAGCAGAAAAGGTCAGATAATGTGATGTTAGGAAAATGAACCTTTAGATATGTATTTTAATGTTTTTTTTCTTTCATGCATTTGTTTCTAATGCATTTATAAGGTGATTTCTTTATTGCTTTGTATGTCCCTCCCCCACAGTATAACCCCTGTTTTCACTATATTTGATGTCCGTATAATTTGTGGAGGAGATGGGGAAAAACAAGTCGTTTAAGGATGCAGGTGGACCCGTTGCAACTATGAGAAGTACAAGTTGTCATGTCGAAAACGAACTTTACAACTTTGGTGCGGGGGGTGGGGGGAGGCTGGGAAGGGATGTGAAGGGTAAACAAAGGAGGAGGCTGCAATGCTTGATAAGAAATGAAGAAATGTACTCATTATCTTGCCCATGTAATTGTAACCCCTCTGTACAGTATGTTCACAAAAAATAAAAATTAAAATTAATAAATTAAAAAAAATGCTTCCACATAAGTCCCTCAAACAAGATAGCAATTAGCAGAAAAACTCTTAAGAATGTTAACTGTGAATATAACCCTCAAAGGTTACTTCTGATCTGTCACACTCATTCTTCTGCCTGGCTAGAAGTACCTCAACTTCAGAAGGGTTAAAATGAGTGGATATGGAGAAGACAAACACACATTTACTTAGAATGGCTAACTTTCAAAGCAGTAGCTGTACTCAAATCTGCTAAAGTGGACTGCATCAAGAGTAGAAGAGATAAAGTCACTTTATACTTTTAAAAAAGAAACTCAATCATAGAGGCATAGCAATTCTTAATATTTATGCATCAAATGTTGGTGTACTCAGTATCATTAAACACTACTGGGCCTAAAAACACACAGAGACCCCAACATAGTGATAATTAGACATTATCACTATTGAGTAACACAAGAATAAAGGGAAGGGGAGGAAGGGGGAGGGGAAGGGAAGAGGAGGGAAAGGGAGGGAAGAAGAGGGAAGGCAAGGCAAGGCAAAGGAGGAGAAGGGAAGGAGAAGGGGAAGGGAGAAGAAAAGAAGGGGAAGAGAAGGGGAAAGGAAGGGGGAGGGGAAGAGGAGGGGAAGGGGGAAGAGAGGAGGGAAGGGCAAAGGGAGAGGGAAGGGGAGGGTTGCAGGCCAGCCATAGAGATCAGTTAGGCCTGACATCTACAGAAAATTCTCATCCAGCAACGCAAAATACGTATTTTCAGTAGCCCATAGACTTTCTCCAAAGCACATTGTATCCTAGGACATAAAACAAGTCTCAGCAAATGTAAACAAGTTGAAATAATCCCCTGTATCCTGTCAGATAGTAATGGAATAAAACTAGAGTTTAAAGAAAGAAACCACAGGAAATATTGAAATTCATAGAAACTGAACAATTGAGGAATAAAGACATTAAAAATTCCTAGAATCCAAAGAAAATAAAAACAATCTGTCAGAACCTGTGAGTCAGAGCAAAGGCAATGCTAAGAGGAGTGTTTGTAAATATGAGCACCTTCATCAATAAAATAGACATCGCAAGTTAATACTCCAATGTTGTACCCAAGCCCTATAAAAGCAAGAACAAGCAAAGCCCCAAACAAGTAGGTGGAGAAAAATAATAAAACTCAGGGAAGAAATCAATGAAAGAGAGACTTGAAAAGGCCATAAAAAGAATCAACAATACGACCGGCGCCGATGGCTCACACCTGTAATCCTAGCTACTCAGGAGGTTGAGATCTGAGGATCACCGTTCAAAGCCAGCCCAGGAAGGAGAGCCTGCAAGACTCTTATCTCCAATAAACCACCAGAAAATAGGAAGTGGTGCTATGGCTCAAGTGGTAGAGCTGAAAGACAGAGCCCAGGCCCAGAGTTCAAGCCCCACGACCAACAACAAAAAAAAAAAAAAAGAAAGAAAGAAAAGAATAAACCATATGAAAGTTGGTTCTTTAAAAATACAAATAAAATTGGCTGGGTGCTGGTGGTTTATGCCTGTAATTTACATGGAAGGCTAAAATCTGAGGATCCAGGTTTGAAGCCAGCCCAGGCAGGAAAGTCCATGAGATTGTTATGTCCAATTAGCCAGCAAATAGCTGAAAATTGAACTGTAACTCAAATGGAAGAATGCTACCCTTGAGTATAAAGCTCAAAGACCGCACCCACACACACACACACACACACAGCATGGTATTACCACAAAACAGTCGAAAATTTAGAAATAAATCTACACATCTGCAGCCAAGTGATTTCTGGCAAAGGAGCCCAAAATATACATGAGAAAAAAGATAGACCAACAAATGGTACTGGAATAATTAGACATCCATATGCAGAAGATAGATACCTCTCACCTTGTACACTATCATTCAACGTACATCAGCAACTTGAATGTGAGATCTGCAACTTTGCAAATGCCATACTTTGGTTAATATTAAATGCTAGTGTTTTACCTATTCTTCCTTGTCATCGTTTCAGAGAATTCAAACTCTAGATTCCTTAGAAAAACTCAGTCCAACAAAATGAATACCAGGAAACTGGCACTTGAAAGGTGGGAAGAAGTCAAGGAGGGCAAACAAATGAAGAGAAGAAGTGGGGATAATGCAGTTATGCTACTCAGTGCATAGCCTATGAAATTAGGAAAAGTGAGGGGCAGGGTAGAGTTGGAAGGGAGAGAGAGAATGAAGGAAGAGTTGACACTGATCAAGATGTATTGTACTTATAAACCGATTTTCTGGCTAGTGGGAAAAATTAAGGTAGAACTTATTAGCATAGGCAAAATTTTTTCTGAATAGAACTCCAGTAGCTTAGTAAATAGGGGCAAAGATTGACAAATGGCATTGGATCAAGCTAAAAGCTTCTGCATAGCAAAAGATACAGTTATTCATCTGAAAAGACAACCTAAAGGAAGGGAGAAAATCATAACCAGCTAACTAATATCCAGATATACCGGGGTGCTTAAAAATCTAAAACTCTCAAAGAATCAATAACCCAGTTAATGGGCCAATGAGTTAAATAGACAATTCTTTTTTTTCTTTTTTTTATTGTGAAAATACTGTACAGAGGGGTTACAATTACATGGGCAAGATAATGAGTACATTATAGCCTCCTCCTTTGTTTCCCCTTCCCATCCCTTCCCATCCTCCCCCCTGCCCCCCCCCACCCAATCCTCCCTGCTCTCCCCCTGCCCCTGCACCAAAGTTGTAAAGCTCATTTTGACATAACAACTTGTACATCTCATTGTTGCAATGGGTCCACCTGTATCCCTATTTAAATGATTTGATTTTTCCCCTTCCCCTCCACAAATTATACCAACATCAAATACAGTGAAAGCAGGGGTTATACTGAGGGGGAGGGGGGAAAGAGTTAGAAATAGAAATAGAAATAAAGAAGGAAGGCGGGAGGGAAGCTTTCACCTTGTACACACACACATACACACACACACACACACACACACACACACACACACACACACCCTATGACCCTGATGTTTCCATTAGCAGGATGCTAGGAAAAGCCTCTTTGCAAACACCTCTATTGCACCACTTTGAATGCTGGTCTTGATGAAACTTCAACTGTTTGGTTTTGCCTCACCGTGTGGAAAATAAAGCATACAGAATATTTCCCATGTAAAAATTCTGAAGCCATGGGTGCAAAGAGAACGTTGCTTTGGCTGCAGTTAAAAGACTAAGAGCTGGCTATTGGTGGCCAATGCCTATGATCCTAACTATTGGGGACGCAGAGAGCAAGAGGATCATGGTTTGGATCCAGGCAAATAATTCATAACACCCCATCTCAACAGAAAAGGCTGGACATGATGGGATATGCCTGTCACCCCAGCTATATGAATACAAGTACCTCGGACCAGGATGCCTTGGGCAAAAAGCAAAAGCCTATCTCAAGAATAACCACAGTCTGAGTGTTGGTGCTGAGTGCTGCCGGTAATCCTAACTACTCAGGAGGCTGAGATCTGAGGATTGTGGTTCAAAGCCAGCCCAGGCAGAAAAGTGAGGATTTTTTCCTTCCCAATTAACTACCTAAAAAGCCAGAAGTGGAGCTGTGGCTCAAGTGATAGAACGTTATCCATGAGAGGAATAAAAGCTCAGGACAGCTCCCAGGCCTTGAGTTCAAGCCCCAGGACTGGCAAAAACAAAGAAGAACCAGAGGAATAGAGGAAAGTATGGCTCAAGTGGAAGAGTACTTGCCTAGCAAGAGCAAAGCTCTGACTTCAAACCCCCTCTCCCTCCACACACACACACACACACACACACACACACACACACGAACAGGCCCCTCATTTGGTTGCTTTCTCCAGTTATTCAAATGATTCAGTGGAATGTTTCTTTAAAAAAAATTAAAGCTTGATGATTACAAGGACATATAAACAAAGGAATTCATGTATCCAATGTAACCCAGGGTGGGCACACAGGAGAAACACACATCTGTCCCCAGTGACTTGAAACCTATGCATCTCTGTCCACCAGACCTTGAGCAAATGCACTGCTGACTGCCCCGATTCCCTTTCTACAAACCTGAAAAGGTGCAGCAGGAAGGAGGGTGGGGGAAGATGAGGGGAGAACGGCTGGGAAGCTTCCAGAGACTGGCCACATCCAGCCAGAAGCCTCTCTCTCTATGTAGCCTAGACTGGCCTGTAGCTCTCCACACTCCTGCCTTAGCCTCTTGAGTGCTGGGGTTGCAGGTGTGTACCACTGTGCTCAGCCAGAGGAGTATTCTATGAACGAAGAATGATTTTCATGGTCTTCCTTAGCTGAAACATATCAAAATCATAAATATATATATATATAAATTATGGATTTGATTGACTTCAGAGTATTTCATGGCACATACAAAATATGAACACCGCTGTTCAGAAATAAAATCACTAGAACTCAACCATACTCATTTAACAAGGCGCCCATAAAGCCTGAAGCATTCTTTCTCAGAAGACATTTGCGGGCCTGCTCCAGCTTGTAATTCTGTGAAGGGCGGAAACTATGTCCTCCTGTCAACATTTTACTTTTGCCTCTCAGCATCCAACGCCTTCTCTTTGGTTTCTCTCAGAGAAAGTCCTCCCTCCTGCTCATCTGAGGCCTTTGCTTGGAGCCCAGGGCATGTGACTCACACTGGCCCAAAACAAATCCAGGCACCTCTCCCCAGACTTGATGAGCCTGAGGAGATGGAGACTGACTTGGAACTCCTGCTATCTCCCACGTGGACAGAGATGTTATCTAGGAACTGAGGTGACAGAGCAAAAGAATACAGAGGAAAACAGCTAGATGCTGGTAACACTGCTGTCTCCTGGATCATACGGGGCCCGAAATCAACCCAACCAACTACTGAGCTGTTACAATGCTCCTGCTTCATGAGCCAGCTCGTTCATTGAATTTTCAACCACATGAATTTTTTGTGGCTCGAGTTTGAACTCAGAGCCTCATTGTTGCTAGGATGGGACTGAGTCATACCATTTTTCACTGAATATTGTTTTACATTGTCGGGGGGAGGTCTGACTTCCCACCCAGGTACAATGGAGCCACAATTTGCCTCCTTTTAGGAATCATGTCAGTGCTGGTATCAAAGGCCAGGACCACCACCTCCAACTTGCTTCCATGGAGACAAGAGTTGCATGTACTTCTTTCCAGGCCAGCCTGGAACTGTGATCCTCCCAGTGTCAGACTCCCACATAGCGTGGGGTGACAGGTGCGTGCCATTGTGCCCAGCGCTGGGTTGAGAAAGGGCCTTTTGACCTTTTCTGCCTGAGCCAGGCTGGAAGTGCAATCCTCCATTCTCAGCCTCACACATGGGTAGGATTACAGGGATGAGCCACTGACACCAGATCACATTAATTTGTTTTTAGATCTTGAAACCAGGTCATTCCCATGTGTGCTACCACAGCGCCAAGCCTGCTACAATAGCACAGGTGGGCAATATAAATGCCCACTGAATTAGCACAAGAGTTGGAAGGATCTGGAACTAAGAAAGTCCTGCAGTACTTTGCATGTGCAAAGGAAATAACCATAGGAAACGTGTAACCCTACGAGGCAAAGTGTGTGTGTGTGTGTGTGTGTGTGTGTGTGTGTGTGTGTGTGTATCAGCAAATGTCCACAAGTACTGATTGCCAATCTATCCCACTTGGTATCGCAGTGTTAGTGTCTTATGTCTTATGACAGCTGGTTAAAATTTCATGCAAGGACCAGACACTGAAGTTCACAAAGGTTACTTCATACAGCATACATTTAAGCAGTACAAGACTTGATGGCATCTAACTTTCAATCGATGCTTTGAATTGAGTACCTGTGATCCAACAGGTCTAACAAGGTAGAGAAACCTGCCAAGATCACTGGCTAAAGCAAAAAGATGCTCGTGATCGACTTAATCCTCTCTAACTCAGATTACAGCTCTTTGATTCAGGATTCCCTCCCGGTAAAATTGAGTTAAAGCCAGTGGCTCACTCCTGTAATCCTACCTACTTAGGAGGCTGAGATCTGAGAATTATGGCTCAGAATCAGTCCTGGGAAACACACCATGAGACTTTTATCTCCAATTAACCAGCAAAAAGCCAGAAGTCAAGGCATGGTTCAAGGAGTAGAGTGCAAGATAGGAGCAAAAAATAAATTGAACAAAAGCCTAAGACCCTGAGCTCAAGCCAAGTAGCAGCACCAAAAATAATCAAGCTAATACTACCTGTATGAAAAAAATGTTCTTGAGCCAGGCACCAGTGGCTCAAGCCCATGATCCTACTTTTTCAGGAAGCTGAGGATCATGGTTCAAAGCCAGCCCAGGCAGGAAAGTCCGCAAGACTTATCTCCAATTAGGCACCATAAAGCCTGAAGTAGAGCTATGTCTCAAGTGTTAGAGTGTTAAAAAGCACCAGGACAGCATCCAGGCTCTGGGTTCAAGCCCAACATGCACACACACACACACACACACACACACACACACACACAGTGTGCTTGAGGATTGAGTGACATAAAAACAAAAATGGACCTCCATTGTGTCAGGGACCAAAATGCACCCCAGGAGCATAACCTCTGCAGGTCTTAGATTCCCATGTTTTCTATCAGCCCTGGAGAGCGTCACTCAATTCAAGCCTCTCCCCACTGCGATTCTGCACAGTCTTTTCCAGAGGTAAATGCACCCAAGCTACTACCGTGGGACCCACAGCCAGCACGAGGCACTGCAGGTCCATCCTTCACAGGTTGCCAGTAATGAATTGAGCGTTTAACCAGCCTGCTGCAGCAAGGCCTCCAGCTCCCAGGCTGCAGGCCATTAACATACACAGCCCCATTTACTGATAAATGCATGGCATCCATCTCCTGCGTGTTGCTGTTTTATGGTCGTTTCCTGTCTTGGGGTGCCAAGTGATAAAGTTTTATGCAGTTATGTGTTGTTTAATTGGAGCTTTAGATTTCAAGAAACAAAAAAAAGGACAGTGTTTAATTAAAAATCACTCATGAGTGTGCAATCCTTTGGTGAACTAAAAGGAAGATTAAATGAAGAGGGGGATTCTAAGTAATCAATTCAAAAATCAAGATAATTTCTGCCTTGTTAAATGGAGAAGAGACCCAGCAGGACATCTTTTGTGATGATTAGGACATTCCATTGTCCTTCTCAGGTGCTGTGACCACCTGTGCTGGACCAGGCAGTCAGAGCCAAGAGACCACGAGAAGCAAGATATCTGGTATCTGATATCAGTGGGATAGAGTAACTGACCTAGCTGGTATAACTTAAGGGAAGAAAGGTTTCAGCCCATCAATGTGGAAAAGAGGAATGGATATGCAGAGTGTCTCTACCTCATGGCAGCCAAGAAGCAGAGCATGAGAGATTTACAAAGGGCAGCCTCCAAAGACCTGCTGTAAGACATGGAGGAACTAGGTCTCTCCTTCCTCCAACTTGGCATCACCTCCTTCCATTTCTATCACCTCCCAAAATAGCACCAGCAGCTGGGGACCAAACCTTCAATGTCTAAGCCTGTGGGGAACATTACATCTTCCACCCATAGCAGAGAGTATGTGAACCATAGATGCCACAGGGTGCATGGCTCTAAACAACCCACTTCTCATCAAAGAACTCATTAGAATCTACAGAAGCATAGATGTGCACACAAGTGCCCTGAGGCTGGACAGTAAGACATCTGCCTGACTGGACAGCTGTCCTCCCCCATTGATGCTCAGGTGAGCTGGATGTGGGTGAAGACAAGGCTTGTCTCCTAGTCTATGTCAAAAGGAATCCTCAGGATAGAACATCCTGGTCCTGTTCCTAATTGCCCTACTCCTCAAGCACATCCCTCAGCTCTGAACAGGAGGGTTCTTTTATGAATGTCCTATCTCAAGTCCCATATCTGTGAAGGCTAGATCTGAGGTCCTCTTAAGGCTAATCGAGCCTTGTCACTTAGAGATGGGCACACCTGAAAGTTGTTCGCATCAGAAATACGGCTGCAGCCTAACATTAATCCAGTATAAATACAGCCTGAAGAGGCAATTAATTCTTTGCATCTCTGCTGTATACAATAAAGAGAATTCTCACCATGTCTGCAAGCTAAAATTCAAAGTGGAATAGTACTTTAAGAACAATGTACCTTAAGTCTGTCTAGTATCATAGACAAAAAGAATGGTTTCTTCTCTAGGCACCAGTGGTTCATGCCTATAATCCTAGCTAGATCTCAGAAGGCTGAGATCTGAGAATCATAGTTCAAAACCAGCCCAGACAGTTAAGTCTCTAAGACTCTTACCTCCAATTCACAACCAAAAAGCCAAAAGTGAAGCTGTATATATTCAGGCTACACACACACACACACACACACACACCCTCTAGCCAAGACTCATGACACACACACACACACACCCTCTAGCCAACACGCCAACATGCCAACACACACACACACACACACACACCCTCTAGCCAAGACTCATGACACACACACACACACCCTCTAGCCAACACGCCAACACACCAACACACACACACACACACACACACACACACCCTTACTGAGATTTATCTTTGAAAGTTTGAAAGAATTGAAAGTTACATCTGCATGAACTACATATTATGTCCTATTATGAAGCCTTTGCTGCTCCACCTACTGGGATACCATTAAATGATGGAATTTTTGAGCAGGTTCTAGTTACTAGTCTAAAAGCCCTCTGCTCAAACAACTCCATTTGCTGGAAAAAATTGCCAAATGGGAAATAAACAACAGAGACATGGTAAGATTAAGAACTTTCCTGAGGGTGGGGTTGTACTGCCAGGAAAGGTAAAGCTGAGAGAGAATCCAGTGCAGACATTCTGGTGCTCAGCAAGGAGAATGGAAATGTGATTTGCATGGCTTTTTTTTTTTTTTGGTCAGTGGTAGAACTTGAACTCTGGGCCTAGGCACTCTCTCTCTCTCTCTCTCTCTCTCTCTCTCTCTCTCTCTCTCTGAGCTCTTCAGCTCAAGGCTAACACTCTGCCACTTGAGCCACAGAGCCATTTCCAGTTTTTTGGTGGTTAATTGGATTTTCCTGCCCGGGCTGGCTTTGAACTGCAATCCTCAGATCTCAGCCTCCTGAGTAGCTAGGATTACAGGCGTGAGCCACCAGCGCCCAGCTTTTCTTGACTTGTATAGGAATCCTCTCTGTCTCTGTGGGGTCAGCTCCAGAGAAGGGCTGATAAGCAGATGGCTGCAAGCATTATAGGTAGAAAGAAGGGTGTTTAGAAGTGTAGGGGATTTGTGGTAGTTGGCTGTCATTTTTGCAAAGTTGGGGTTGAACTCGGGGCATGATCCCTGGAAGGCTGCTGCTCTACAGCTGAACTGTACCCTCTGCTCAGGTGTAAGGTTGGGCTACATGGTTTATACCAGTTATAGAAACACAGAATCACAGCCGGGCGCTGATGGCTCACGCCTGTAATCCTAGCTACTCAGGAGGCTGAGATCTGAGGATCGAAGTTCAAAGCCAGCCGGAGCAGGAAAGTCCGTGAAACTCTAATCTCCAATAAACCACTAGAAAACCCGAAATGGCGCTGTAGCTCAAATGGTAGAGTGCTCACCTTGAGCTGAAGAGCTGAGGGATAGTGCTCAGACTCAGAGTTCAAGCCCCATGACCGAAAAAAAAAAAAAAAAAAGAAACAGAATCACATTTCACTTTGGGAGAGGATTAAGGTGAAGCCTATATGTGTGAAAATACTCTGTGACCATGCATTTTCCAAAAACATTATAATTGAATACTAAAGTAATACAAATTTAAATACTATGTATAGTACAGAAAGTAATTCTTTTCTGGTCAAAGTTTAGGTAGGAAAGGAAGACTACTCCAGATATTTTAAGAACAGATGTTTACCAAGTCATGGAATGGAATTCAAAATGCCACATCTACACACGTAGAAGTCATAAGCAAGGACTCTCCTTTGGGAACACTTCCTAATTCCATTTGGTAGAGTAGGACATGAGACGTGTCCTATACCTTGCTTTTTTAGAATGCATGGTATGTTTTGCTTCCACACCAAAGCGTTTAATTGCTGATGCCAACACTCCTAGACCTGTCTCTCCATGCTATGGCATGGCCCTAGCTGCTTTATCTCTCCATATACTTCAGTGAGGAGACACGGAGCAATTGTGCCCAGGCAGTACAGCAGAGGAATACCACATACACCAGAAACAAACCCCTTTAGATCTGGGGACCGTTTGTTACCACAGCAAAACTTTTATCAATGCTGACTAACACACGTTCTGGCTTCCAAGATGGGAACTCACGCAGTCCCAATCCAGAGGGCAGGAACTACTACAGCTGCCACAAGATGCCAGCCTCTGCTGTTCCCATGGCTACCACCCTCCAGCCGAGCCCACAGCCTCCCCACCCCACACTAAGAACCGGGCAGAGAGCGGAGCAGCAGCTGCCGCAGTCACAAGCATCCGCAGCAGCACAGGTTCTCAGAACCTAACTTCCATCCAGAGTCCTAGTGACCTAAAGAGCAACAGAAACCAGTGCTGGATGCCAACAAATGCAATCTAGTGCAAACTCATGCATTGTGAGCTGGGAACCCTGGGTGTCAGAACTGTACAGGCAGGCCCCGCTGCAGTCAACAAGGGTACCAGGGTACCAGGGGATCTGAATACAAACACTTCTGGCCTAGGGTTAAGGGAATTTGTCCATAAAATGACAAAAGAGATGTGAAGTAAAAATCACTCTTAGGAAGATACTTTAATTTTCCTGTGAGTTTTGTGTTCCTTATGTAGTTAAAAACCATAGTAGATTTGCATATCATCTCAAGAGATCCTGAGTTCAATCCTAATATAGGGAAAGTGAGAGAAGCAGAAAGAAGGGATGGGGAAAGGGGAGGAGAAGGAGGAGAGAAGGAGGAGGGGGAAGGAGGAGAAGAAAATGAGAAGAGGGGAAGAGAAAGGGGAAGGGATAACTTTGTCAATTATAAAATATTTCATTTTCACTGAAAATAACTCATTATAAAAATAAGAAACGTGAAACATAAGGAGGTTAAAATTTTACCTAAGACTAAATTATAGTGAGAAGCAATTGTATGGACCAAATGACTGAAACCCAAATAAACTGGATTTGGCCTCTGAAGAGAGTTATATGGCAGAGTATGCTGATGCAGACCTATAACTCCAGCATCTGGGTGGATGGCAGAAACAAACATAGTCATGTATTTCAAGACCAGCCAACGTTACCTAGGAAGGCCAACTTAAAAAAGTAACTGGAGGGGAGGGGGTGACAATGTTCAAAAAGAAGTGTACCTATTACCTGACTTATGTACCTGTAAACCCTCTGTATATCACTTTTACAATAAATTTTAAATTTAAAAAATGAAAAAAGCAACTAGAGAAGAGCACAATATGATAATCAAAAGAATGCTCAACCTCTCTAGTCATAAAAGAAATGCAAATCAAAACAACATTGAGATACCACCTCACCCAGTTGGAATGGCTATAATCAAGAAATCTAATAACAACAGATGCTGGAGGGGATGTGGCCAGAAGGGAACCTTACTGTATTGTTGGTGGGAGTGTAAATTTGTTCAACTACTTTGGAAAGCAGTATGGAGGTTCCTCAAAAGACTCCACATAGAGCTCCCCTATGACCCAGCAATCCCACTTTTGGGCATTTACCCAAATGATCACAAACAAGGCCATACTAAAGCTACCAACACAACTATGTTTATTGCAGCATCATTTACCATAGCTAAGATATGGAACCCACCCAGATGCCCCTCAGTAGATGAATGGATCAAGAAAATGTGGTATATATGTGTGTGTGTACATATATTTGTATATATATTTTTATATATAATCGAATTCTATGCCTCCATCAGAAAGAATGACATTGCCCCATTTGTTAGGAAATGGAAAGACTTGGAAAAAATTCTATTAAGTGAAGTAAGCCAGGCCCAAAGAAACATAGGTCCCATGGTTTTCCTTATTTGCAATAACTAGTATATGTCTGAGTCAAGCAGAAAAGGTCAGATAAGATGATGTTAGGTGAAATGAACCCCAAGATAAGGACACAGTGGGTTTTTTTTCTTGCTTGCTATTGTTTCTAATGTATTTATAAGGTGATTTCTTTATTGCTTTGTATGTCCCTCCCCCACGGTATAACCCATGCTTTCACTGTTATTTGGTGTTGGTATAATTTGGGGAGGGGAAGGGAAAAAACAAATTGTTTAAATAGGGATACAGGTGGACCCATTGTAACAATGAGATGTACAAGATGCTATGTCAAAAAACGAACTTTACAACTTTGGTGGGGTGGGGGTGGAATGTAGTTGTGGAGATGGGAGGTCAGGGATGGTAGGGGAAAAACAAAAGAGGAGACAACAATGCTTGATAAGAAATGTACTCATTACCTTGCTCATGTGATTGTAACCCCTCTGTATGGTATTTTCACAATAAAAAAAAACATTTTTTAAAAAGTGATGGAACAAAGACACCACTGAGGACTTGCTAGTGTTCACTGAGGACTTGCTAGTGTTCACTGGTGCTGCCCATTGTATTTATCTCTATTATCTGCTGACCCCAGAGGACAACCTCCCACTCCAGCCTTCTGGCATTTCTCCTCTAAGGAATCTGCTGGTCCCACACCCATTTTGAACTCCAATTTAAGAGCACCACCATGTGGCCAGTGGTAAAACAGCACTCCAGAGAGCTAGCTATTTTTATATTCTGGCACGCAGTGCAGTTAGAGCTGTTTCTCTATTCAGGATACCACCGTGCTGTGTGTTTGAGGTAATTAGTTTGACTCCAAAATTAGCAGTTAAATAAGTGTTAATGAACAGCTGTTCCCAATAAACTGGATAAATTGAAATTAATAATTGCCATAGTCATTTAACAAATGAATTACCCACTTTTTAAATACATTGACATAACACATGTGTGATCTCCTGCCAAGTGGGGACATCCTTAAAAAAAAATCCATTTAGTGGCAAAAGCGGGCAGCCTGGGACCTGGTGGTGTGGAAACGATGCCACTTCATAAAAAGACATCAAGAGAGAAGCCTGTGAACCCTCCTGCTGCTTTTCCTCCTTTGAACAGGGAGGTGGGAAGAACAGCTGATTGCCTCTGACCCAAGCCCTAGATGAAGAGATTTTCATCTTACACAGGGCGGAAAAAGCTGGGTGTGATTCCACCCCTTACCTCCACTTCGTCTTCAGCTTCCTGGTGGATACCTTTGCCCAGAGCATGTCAACAATCAGTGAGTACATAATCCAACACATAATAGTTGCTTGTTACAAGCCAACTTCCCTGTTCCTTATAAATGGAAGTACAGATTCCAAGGTATCAACTTAAAAGAAAACCAAACCAGGCACCATTGGCTTATGCCTGTAATACTACCTATTCCAGAAAGTTAAGTCTAGAGGATTGAGGTTCTAAGCTGGCCAAGACAGAGTAAGTGTGAGAGACTCCATCTCCAACATCAACACAACGAGGACTCTGCCTCTTGGAGCACATACTTGTGTCCCACATGAGACCTTCCAGGTAAGCACTGCACAGGGGTGAGTGGAAGAGCAGCGGGTGAGACTCCAACATAACCAGAAACATTCGAGCAATGCCTCATAGAGGGATAATTTACACCAACACTGGAATGGGATAGGGCAGGCCATCCAACACCTCCTGGAAGAACATTCTTGAGAAAGAACAAATGGACCTTGTGTGGGAAAGGAGCTTAATGACACTGTCAGATTTTTGTTTTTTAGGAGATCACCCTAGGTGCAAGCAAACAAAGAGGGAAGGAAGGAGAGGAGCCAGGAAACTCTCTCGCAGATGGCAGCTTCCCCGTGAATTGCTTCAATCTGCCTCTGCCCAGGCGAGGATCTTCCAAGCCCAGAAACTCCTGATGCGTATAGCAGCCACTGCAAAATGCAAGGTTATTACTGGCAGGTGACAATGAGGACGCCTGCTAACACCTTCCCCCTTCACTACTGGCATCTTTGTCCCTTTCCCTGCACCCCACCCACCTACCCACCCAGTGATCCCTCATCAGGTCCTGTGCAGAGCAAGAGATTCAATAATGGTTTGTGCTTGACAGCAAAATAGCTGAAGTACATATAGTGTTTCAGTGGTTAACCATCTTGGGAATCAGCCCTGTCTCCTGTGGTATTTCCTTCTTTTCCTTCCTCCTTCTGTCCCTCCCTCCTTCCACCTCTCCTTCCCTCCCTCCTTCCACTGATTTTCTTTGGGTGTGTGCCTGTGTGTATGTAAGATGGTCTCTCTATGCAGTCTAGACTGGCCTTGAACACATGATCCTCCTGCCTCTCCACAGGACTGGGTCTACAGGTGTGTACCACCAGACCTGGTCTTACTATTTTCTACCTGTGCAACCTGAACCAGTGTTTCTGTCCAGTTCTGAAGGGGAAGGTGTAGCACTTGGCTATGGAGGTCATGTGACCACTCATGGGAAGATACTTGACCAAATTGTATTTTTATTTATTTTTTTTTCAGGTAAGGGGTAGGTTTATTCAGTAGACCTGCTGGGACCAGGCAAGGTTG
>NW_012267301.1:6349435-6353303 GCF_000151885.1 Dipodomys ordii
CTATGACCCAGCAATCCCACTTTTGGGCATTTACCCAAATGATCACAAACAAGACCACACTAAAGCTACCAGCACGACTATGTTTATTGCAGCACTATTTACTATAGCTAAGATATGGAACCAACCCAGATGCCCCTCAGTAGATGAATGGATCAAGAAAATGTGGTTTATATTCACAATGGAATTCTATGCCTCCATCAGAAAGAATGACATTGCCCCACTTGTTAGGAAATGAAAGGACTTGGAAAAAATTATATGAAGTGAAGTAAGCCAGGCCCAAAGAAACATAGGTTCCATGGTTTCCCTTATTTACAATATCTAGTATATGTCTGAGTCAAGCAGAAAAGGTCAGATAAGTTGATGTTAGGGAAGTGAACCCTAAGATATGTATTCAAATGTTTTTTTCTTTCATGCAATTTTCTAACACATTTATAAGATTATTTCTTTGTTGCTTTGTATGTCCCTCCCCCACAGTATAACCCCTGCTTTCACTATATTTGATGTCAGTATAATTTGTGGAGGGGAAGGGGAAAAACAAATCATTTAAATAGGGATACAGGTGGACCCATTGCAACAATGAGATGTACAAGTCGTTATGTCGAAAACGAACTTTACAACTTTGCTGCAGGGAGGGGGAATGGGGGGAGGGTCTTGGGTGGGGGGGAGGATGAGAAGGGATGGGAAGGGGAAACAAAGGAAGAGGCTACAATGCTTGATAAGAAATGTACTCATTATCTTGCCCATGTAATTGTAATGCCTCTGTACAGTATTTTCACAATAAAAAATAATTCTCAAAAAAAAAAAAGAGCAGTCTTTTGATGTGTGTGGTGTTAGCACCACCAGGCACCATACAGCCTCCGTTTAGAAAAAGTCCCAGGGAAGTCAGTTAAGGCAGAAAATGGGGCTTTGTTACCTATTAAAACAAATGTTTTGACCACAGCAAGAGACACTTGGGGTTTCTCACTGAATATTGGGCATGTCCAGTTGGGGCTCCAATAGTAGGAACTCAGGCCTCTTTAGCCCTCAGGGAGGATGCCCCCCAACCTCAGGAGAGAGGACCAATCCACTCTTCATGTGTCCCCTTAGAACAGAGGTAGCCTGTCCCTGGGTAGTGTGGCCAGTCTGCTGTGTATGGTTTTTCCAGGTTACTACTCAAAGGTGCTTTTCTTTAGAGGGAAATCTCCAATTTGTAGTCATGGCCAATATTAGAACCTGATTTTCAGCAAATAATTTGTCCCATTTCTCTGTCATTTGTTTGGTTTTTTAAAAGACGTAGCAAGTAAGAACAGCACCACGCATGTGGTATTCAGGTAAGGGGTAGGTTTATTCAGTAGACCTGCTGGGACCAGGCTAGGTTGGCACTCCATGTGGCCGGGAAAGGCCTGGGAAAGAGAGAGAGCTGGGAAAAGAGAGAGGAAAGAAAAAGAAAAGAGCTAGAAAAGAGCAGAGAGAGGGTGTCTGGACCTGGGCTAGGCCTTATCTAGGGTATGGGCTGAGAAAGGTGTGGCCACATCAAATTCAGATGTGACCTCAGTGGATGCAGATGTGACCTCTTCCAGGTGTGCCAGTTGCCTAGGTAATGCAGGTACTGGGTGGAGACTTTGCTGCGAGGAGGGTGGAGTCTGTGAGGAGGGTGGACCTTACATTCCAGCCTTTTAAAAATCATGAAATAGGGCATGGATTCTCTCTGGCTACTTCCTGCTGACAAGGGGCGTCAACAATAGGGCAAAAGGCTGGAATTTGGTCCCCTCCCAGAGAAGGCAGTGAGCAGCAGCTGTCCCTTGGTGGCGTGATTTCTTAGATGAAGTCTGGAGAAGTCTCATGAGCTTTGAGGGGCTGGAAAAAAAATACTAGAGAGCAAATAAATGGCAAGAGGAAGGACTTGGGGCTGAAAATGTTGGTAGAAATGTCCCTAGCTACTTCTGACATCTGGCGACTAGGTAGAGAAGTCTGGTGACAAAGGCAAGAATATAAATTCCTGTTCAGTTAATAGGTAGACAGGTATAGACATTGGATGGGCAGGCTTCTTACTTCTATTGACCTCCCAGTTCTGGTTAATTTTGAAGGGGCAGGCACAAAGTAGCTGATGTGACATCCTCTCCTCTTACTCCTCTAGGTGCTCGTTGCTGGGATGGCTTGTCCCAGTTGGTATTCAAGGAGGATTGAACTCAAGGCCTGGGCACTGTCCCTGAGCCCTTCTGCTCAAGGCTAGTGCTCTACCACATTGAGTTACAATAGCACTTCCAGTGTTTGGCTGGTTAGAGATAAGGGTCTTGAGCCAGGCTTCCAGCCTGGCTCTTTGCAGGTTAGTTAGGAGATGGAGTCTTAGGGATTTTTCAGCCCGGGCTGGCTTTGAACTGAAATCTTTGCCACAAAAGCCCTTTATTATTTCCAATTAAAACAACAAGGAGATCAAGTAGAATAAGTAGAGCTTACCTGTTCCTTATCAAGAACTGACCAACAAATAGAACTTACCAGCTCCTTATCAAGAACTGACCAACAAATATTCTGCAATGACAAAAGTCATTAGATGTGATGAGAATTTTAGCACAGATATGCCCAGTATTTTAGAACCACATAGTCAGTAGTAGAATACACAACACAAAAGGCAAAACTCAAAACCTAAAATTTTAACATCAATGTTTAGACATCTTTGCTAACAAAGCACATCAGATGTTTGGGCCTCAGTTACCAGGGCCTGTGAAAAGAGCAACTTGTTAGCAAGGCATCTTAAAATATATGGAGTAGTAAGCTTGGTGGAAGGTTAAGGGTCAAATGAGGCCAAACCCTTAACCCACCATGTGGCCAAGATGGCGAACTCAAGATAGTGAATTTCTGAAAAAATCCAAAGAAACCCTGAACAAATAGATCAAGCCTACATTGGCTAGCCTTTGAGAGGGAACCTGGGGGGGAGGGGTCCGCTGGGACCCAGCCTGCGTCATACTCTTCAGGGCACAAGCCAAAAAGTTGTTAAAAAAAAAAAAAAGGATAGAAAATTGGACATGAATGGCAGAGAGAGAGAGAGAGCAAAAAGAGCCTGAAATTAAACAGACTTCTGACCATTTACCATTGCAGTAGCAAAAACTGTGTACATCTGAGAATGGCATAAAATTAGGCTCTCTGGCCTTCCAGGGAGCACAGGAGGCATTTCAAAGGGGTTTCACGGCTCAGGCGTGATTCGCAGCACCCCATTAAATATGTAGGAGAGTCAGTCCGGTGAGTGAAGGAGAGCTGACCAGGCAGAAGCGGCATCCTGACTTCCCCCAGAGCCCTCTAGAGAGAAATGGCCAAGCCCCCAAAGCCAAGTGTCCTCGGCTTCAAAGGTGACCAGCCTTTCAGCTAAAGGCCATAGGAGCTCTCTGGCATGGCACCACGTCTGGACAGAGACTGAGCAACAGAGAGCCATAGAAAGTAGTTTCACTCACCAGAGTAGAGAAGTGGTGTGGACGTGGATGTGAAGGCAGCAATGGTATGGATGCACTGTGTCCACAGCAGACAGATGGGTTCGCAAAAGGCCGTCAGAACTGTGGGTATTCCTCAGAGCAAAAAGGGAAAAACAAACAAAAAAAAAGAAAAAAGAGGAAAAGAAAAACAGAGAGGAATCCCATCTATCCTGACTTTAAGCCCTTTATCCGAGTCATGGCACCATTTATGTTTGGTTTTTAAAAAGAGGTAGCAAGTAAGAACAGCACCACGCATGTGGTATTCAGGTAAGGGGTAGGTTTATTCAGTAGACCTGCTGGGACCAGGCAAGGTTGGCACTCCATGTGGCTGGGAAAGGCCTGGGAAAGAGAGAGAGCTGGGAAAAGAGAGAGGAAAGAAAAAGAAAAGAGCTAGAAAAGAGCAGAGAGAGGGTGTCTGGACCTGG
>NW_012267301.1:6357863-6362116 GCF_000151885.1 Dipodomys ordii
CCTTGGCTTCAGAGGTGACCGGCCTTTCAGCTAAAGGCCGTAGGAGCTCTCTGGCGTGGCTCCACGTCTGGACAGAGACTGAGCAACAGAGAGCCGTAGAGTAGTTTCACTCACCAGAGTAGAGAAGTGGTGTGGACGTGGATGTGAAGGCAGCAATGGTATCGATGCGTTGATTCTGCTGCAGACAGACCGGTTCCCAAAAGGCCGTCAGAACTGTGGGTATTCCTCAGAGCAAATAGGGAAGAACAAAAAAAGAAAAAAGAGGGAAAAAACAGAGAAATCCCAGCTATTCTGACTTTAATCCTTTATCCGAGTCACGGCACCATTTATGTTAGGTTTTTAAAAAGAGGTAGCCGAGTAAGAACAGCACCAGCACGCATGTGGTATTCAGGTAAGGGGTAGGTTTATTCAGTAGACCTGCTGGGACCAGGCAAGATTGGCATCCACGTGGCTGGGAAAGGCCTGGGAATGAGAGAGAGAGCTGGGAAGAGAGGAAAGAGAGAGAAAAGAGCCATAAAAGAGCAGAGAGAGGGGTAAGAACAGTAGCACTCACGTGGTATTCAGGTAAGGGGTAGACCTGCTGGGACCAGGCAAGGTTGGCACTCCACGTGGCTGGGAAAGAGAGGAGAGAGAGAGGAAAGAGCTAGAGCAGAGAGAGAGCTAGAATAGAAAAGAAGAGCAAGAGCAAGAGAGCAGAAAAGAAGAGCAAGAGAGCAGAGAGAGAGAGCAGAAAAGAAGAGCAAGAGCCCAAATTGTATTTTTATATTCAATACAATCTAACAGTAAATGAGATGCAGAACTACATCACTAACATGCGGAGATTTCTATAGCAAATCCCTTTGATTTTCTAATCAAAGACTACATTGTGGTCTGGAGGCATGGCTCAAGTAGGTGAGCATCTAGCCCAACTAGTACTATGATTTTTATTTGTGGACATGAATTCACCTGAAAGCCAAGGCTGCTGGCATGTCTTGCAGCTAGTTATGGCCTTATGACACAATTCTGGTCAATGAGATGTAACCGGAAATGTACCCCCAATGAAACATCCTCCTTTCTATATCTGGTCTGGGATGCAGACAGAATGACTGGAGCTTTGGCCATTGCACTGGACCAGGAGGTAACACTGAGTATAGAGATAGCACATGTGGCAGAGGACTGCGTGGATCCCGGTGTTGTGACGACATGATGGAGTCAGCAGCCCATGACTGCACGCCTCTAATTTGCTCTAGGTCTGGAAGACATTTCCAACTTATTGATAGTTTTCCTGTCTCATGCAGCCAAGCTAATCTTCAGTAACCCAGTAAGCAAACCTAACCATCTGCAGAAATACACGCTAAATTCTTACCCATGGCCACCCTCTGGGGAAAGGAGAAGAGTGTAATTACAGAGACCCGTATTTGACGAATGAAAAATCGCTCTCCAAAGAAAAGGGAAGGATCTCTGTCCAATGAAAGAGTGTGAGTCTTGAGGCAGGAGCTGGTGGGACTGAAGGCCTCAGCAGCACCCGGAGCCATGTAAGGGCTGGGTCCTTGTGCCCACCATTTCCCAGGGGATTTGCCCCCCACACCAGGCTTCGAGCAGGGAGTCCCACCTGAGACCCTTCATCTGTGAACTAAGCATCCTGCAGGCCACAAGCCTGTGGCCTTCCAGAGACAACGAATCCCAGCTGAGATCCATACACGCCTCACAGTCATTGAGTCCTGAGCCCCAAAAGGCTAGCGTTAGGTTGGATTCCCTTGTCTGACAGAGAATTGTTTTCTATTTCCCTTTGAGCATTCCTGAGACTGGAAGGACACCAGTGGATGGACAGAGGGGAGAAAGCACCCCAGCAGCCCTGGGGGGAGGGAGGAGTTCTCTCTCCCTGTGGGAAGTCATGAGGCACAATTCCATAATCGCCAAAGGCCTGACAACAAAGCTTGACCAGAGTCTGGTACCCTGTGCTCTCGCCTAAATAAATAATGGCAACAGGGGCTGCTGGCAGGTATCGAAGGATGAGGAGTTAACATCACTAGCATACCAAGTCCACATTCAACTCACATGCGCACAGGAGCAAGAAGCCCCAGATGTGCCCAATGGTACAGAAATGGAAGGAGAGGGATCTTTCCTAATGACGGTCAAGCCATCTTCATTTATTTTCCTATTTGGAAAAACATAGCCATGAATATCCCAACATCCCCTTCTCTACAACATTCGCCAAGCCACACCTGCCACACACGAGGCGGCTATTGTCCCAGCACAGCCTTTCCAGCCTGAAGTGCAACTCTGCTATTTCAGAGCAATCAGGCCCTCAACCTTCCCTCACCAACCTTCCTTTTATTTGATGATCCCACCTCCCCCACCCCCATCAAGAAAACATAAAACAAATTATCAACTCCTACATCTAAGCACCTCAAAAAACAAAACATTCCCAGAGTCTGCACCTCCCAGGGCTGTGTCTGCATAAGACCACAGCAAGACCTACCTTCGCTGCTTAAGGCCAGACCCCCACACACAGCCTCTTTCCTGCCCAAAGCCCTGGCCATTGCTCGGGGGGTTTGCCATGTTGCAGCTATGATCAGTTGTTCATCCTTGTGTTCTTACTCCAACTCTCTCTTCTTCCATTCTTCCTCTCTCGTGCCTCCCTCTCCCTCTCTCTGAACACAGGGCTCATATGAAGCAGTCTTGTATTGTGAGAAATATCAGGGGAGGTTTGTGAGAGGAAGCAGTGCTTGAATAGAGCTCTGAAGGATGAGGTGTGGTTCACTGGAAGAAGGAAAATATTCCAAGAAACAGGAGAAGCACTGGACAGCCTTCTGATCACACAGGCTGCTTTGAAAGCAATCTCTTGCCATCACCCTTGTACTGCTACTTATGAAAATAAGGTCCAAAGAAGGAAATGCTTTCAGGTACTTTATTAGGTAGCTGATCTATGCCATCACTGTCCAATAGTGCGGCCAACTGTCACACATGGCTATTTTAATGAAGACTCATTAAAAACCATCAGTTGGGCCACAGTGGCTCTGCCTGTAATCCTAGCTACTCATGAGGCTGAGATCTGAGGAACATGGTTCAAAGTCAGCCCAGGCAGGAAAATCCATGAGATTCCTACCTCTAATTAAATACCAAAAAGCTGGATGTGGAGCTGTGGCTCAAGTGGTAGAGGGCTAGCCTTGATTTAAAAAAAAAAAAAAAAAAAGCTCAGAGACAACACCAAGACCCTGAATTCAAGCCCTAAGACTGGAAAATAAAATATTCAGTCATTCAGTTGTACCAGCCACATTTCCTATGGAGCAATGAAATACGAAGCATTTCCATGTAGTGTAATGCAAGAGCACAGAACTGAAGCAGGGCGAGCAGCAGGATGGACATGAGTTTCATGACAAGTTGGAGTTTTGCTTCTTTTTGGAGAATACTGGGGTTTGAACTGCAGGAGTCACACTTACTAGATAAGCAAGTTACCACCCGAGCCAGGCCCCAATCCAGCTGTTTTTGCTCTGCTCTGGGCCTTAGAACACTTTGCCAGCTTTTCTATCATCATTAGCACTGCCCTCTGCTGGTCAAATTCTTGCAACTGCAGAAAACCAATTATTCTTGTTAATTGAGTATTGCTGGCAGGAGTCAGGGCTCATGTCTATGATCCTAGATACTTAGGAAGCTGAGAGAATCTCAATTCGAAGCCAACCTGCACAGACAAATCTAAGAACCTGTATCTCAAATGAACCAGGAAAAGGTCAGAAATGGGGGTGTAGCTCAAGTAGTAGATTGTAGGCCCTGTTTTGATTGAAAAAGCCAAGTTGTGGCTCGCGTGGTGGTGTGCTTTCCTTGCGCTGCAGTGCTGGGGGAGAGCGTCCCTTCCTCTATTTTCGTGCCCCTGTTTTGGCCCCGGATGATACAATGAAGTGCTTCTGGTGTTGTTTTAGGCGGCTACTGCTGAAGTGGTTAGTGGTGTTGTTCTTCTTACTCTATTCTTCGTCTTCTTATTAGTGGGGGTTGTTCATGGCTTGTTTTTTTTCGTAGGGCTTTTTTTCCTTGCCGCCCCAATATTCTTTGGTTTATTTTTTTGTTATCTTGTTGCTTATTATCACCGCATCTTATTTGTTTTTTTTTGTTTTTTTGGTGGGCCTTGTTTTTTTTCATTCTTTTGAGGACAATCACGGTAAATCATGTCACACCGCACTCACTGTAACCATAAGAGAACCAAACAAAACAGCAGGCTCTTTGTCACCAAATTAACACAAAGCACAGCTATCCAGGCCTAGAGAAACCCCCTCTGC
>NW_012267301.1:6375006-6384701 GCF_000151885.1 Dipodomys ordii
GTATGGGCTGAGAAAGGTGTGGCCACATCAAATTCAGATGTGACCTCAGTGGATGCAGATGTGACCTCTTCCAGGTGTGCCAGTTGCCTAGGTAACTCAGGTACTGGGTGGAGACTTTGCTATGAGGAGGGTGGACCTTACATCATTGACTTCCCAGCCTTTGTTTCCGTATGTCACTTCCACACATACAGTGTGCAGTGGATTTTAAGATCAGTTCAGCTGACTGAGCATAGCAGCATGGGAGTGACCAGCTCTAGCTTCCCAAGCCAGGCTTCAAAGTCTGGGAAGCTGGGAGATGCAGCTCAGTGGCAGAGCATATGCCTAGCATGCACAGCACCATAATTACCTAAATAAAAATGGAATATGATGTTCTCATGTACTCCCTTTCCACCTACAAGTAAATGGGTAGAGATGTTCTTAAATAGAGAAAAAGTCTACTCTTCTGTATCCTGTTATGGGTTGCTTTGGGGATTTTGTTTTGTTATAGTTTGGGGAGTTGTTTTGGTTTGGGGGGACTTTTCTGCCTTATTCTGCCCTTGAATTCAGA
This sequence comes from Dipodomys ordii, assembly GCF_000151885.1. Lineage (NCBI taxonomy): Eukaryota > Metazoa > Chordata > Mammalia > Rodentia > Heteromyidae > Dipodomys > Dipodomys ordii. The sequence goes on from NW_012267301.1 coordinate 6,375,554, forward strand.
GCTAGGTGCTGTCCCTTAGCTTTTCCATTCAAGGCTGGTGCTCTACCACTTGATCCACTCCTCCCACAGCTTTTGTCTTGGATAGGTAAATATGAAAAGCTCTATCCCATGTAGAGAAAAGTTCTTCAGAGTCCTCAATAACTTTGGAGAGTGTCAAGGGCTTTTGAGACCAAAGAGCTTGAGAACCTTTAATGGTTCCTTTGTTATCTTACACTGCTTTCATTTGGTAGCATCCTGTCTCCACCAAACATGCAGAGTGAGCCGATGCAAATGCAGCCCACAGAGCTACAGCACCCAGCAGCTCAGCATCTGCCTCCACCTGCCTAAAGCAGTCTCCATAGCCTCATGAGGTGTTCCATTTCCTCCACCTGCTCAAAGTCTGTGCTGTAAATGAACAGTGCACTGTTATAACACAATCAGCTTCAGAAAGAAAAACAAAAACCGTTGATGCATTTTTACCACTGACCAGGGACTCATTCTTCACCATCTCAAAACAAAGGTTTCAAACACTGCTTTGACTGTGCTAAACATAAGGAGGTCAAAGGTGGTCGCAGCTGCCAATAATAATCCCATGCACTGCTATTATTCATCTTTGCAGTTGAGGAAACTGAGGCTTAGTGTACATTTATGTACACGCTGACAAAACCGGTAAGTGGCAGATCCAGGCTTTGAACTCAAGCTCTGTGACACCCTTCTGTGACACTGCCCCACAGAGCATCTCATGCTTTCCATGCAACTGTCACTGAGCTTGTCCTGAACTGCAGATTCTGACTCAGGAGTGGGGCCTTGGACTCTGCGTTTCTGACAAGCACCAAAGGAGTACTGATGCTGCTGGTCCTCAAACTACAGACTAGAGGGGTCGCTCTCCTCCCCTCTCACAGGCAACATGAACCTTTTGTGTTCTTATTTTTATTATCTTTAAGTGGTTGTACAAAGGAGCTGCCATTCAACAAAGCAGTTAATGAACACAATGTGTCTTCATCGGTGCCACCCGCATCCCTCCCAAACCATGACTCCCCTTTTCTTAATTTTGCAGGACATACTGTTGAGTTTTGTACTACATTTTCTCCCCACCCTTCTCTTCAGTCACACAACTCCCCTCCCCTTGACAAAACCCCACCCCTTACAAGTACCCATGTCCTGCTGTTTCTCTTGTTGAGCTATGACGTTGCCTTTCTAAGAAATTCCATCAAGTTCTCCCTTGATTCGGTAGAGTCAATACATTTGAATCAGTAGTCAATACATTTATGTACGCTTGCATACCACGTAAAGTATTGACTTATGTTTATAAACTAATTCTATCCCTTGAACCACTTTAACGTATGTGTTTCCCTGTATTCAACTAATCAATATATTTTTATCCTAATTAAACAGTCCTCAATAGCTCCATGCATGTCCCATTCAACATGCCTGTGCCTTCAGTCACCCTGCAAACAGCCCTCACCACCCCCTTCAATCTCTTCAATCTCTTCTCCAGCCTGGAATCTCCACAAGGCGGCACTGCCTGCTCACCAACAGTTCCCACTGCACAGCACAGCTGGCTCTGTGCCATTGTGGAATCGAGCGGTGACATGGACATGAAAACTGCATGGGAATTGCAAAGTGAAACAGGATGTAAAGTTATAGGAAATGTATGAGTGCTGACAGGGCTCTCGGGATGAAGAGGCCCCTGCCCTTATTCACAGCTGTTCAAACTTTAGGGGTCATTACTAATTACACATTCATCTGATAGTAGTTAGTGGACATTTTCAATGACACTCTATGGTACAATTATTAACCAGTTCTCCCTTCATCCCACTGCCTCAGTCTGGGGATTGAACCCATGGCCTTGGGCATGCTAAGATTGCATTCTACTGAACAATGTCCTCAGGCCCTAAATAAAGTATCCCATTAATACATTGGGTGTTTGGGGGGGGTGTTTTGCTTTGTTTTGTTTTGTTTTTTGGTGGGTTGCAGGGCTTGAACTCTGGGCCTAGGCACTGTCCCTCCGCATTTCAGCTAGCACTCAAGGCTAGTACTCCACTTGAGCCACAGTTCCACTTCCAGTGTTCTGGTGGTTAATTGGAGATAAAGAGTCTCATGGATGTTCCTGCCGGGTCTGACTTTGAACCACGATCCTCAGATCTCAGCCCTCTGAATAGCTAGGATTACAGGCATGAGCTACTGGTGCCTGGCAATACATTATTTTGGTGGTTGGTTGGTTGGTTGATGTCTGCAGTGCTGAGGCTTTCTACATGCTAGGCAGGAGTTCTGTCTCTGAGCTATGTCCCCAACCCATGGGATAATTGTTGTCCATCTTCTTCCTTAAGGAGATTCCTAAGTGAAGGCCTCACTTCCCATTACCATTGCTTTGATCATGCTAGTAGGAAATCTGAAAGTTTAGTTAATTTGATTAATCATCTTTCCTACTCCACCCTGGATTTGCCTTTTAGGAGAAAGAGAGCTTTCACAAGTTATCACAAAGTAAGGAAGCTGGAACTATACTTTATTCTGAAACACAGTGTTAAGCTAGGCCCCAGTGGTTTACACCCGTAATCTTAGCTACTGAGGCTGAGATCTGAGATCCAAGTGGGAAGCCAGCCTTGGCAGGAAAGTCTGTCAGACTCTTAGCTCTCATTAACCACCAAAACAAAGCTAGAAATGGAGTTGTGGTTCAAATGGTAGAACACCAGCCTTGATTGGGAAAGCTAATGGACAGTGTCCATGTTCTGGGTTCAAACCCCAATATTGTCACAGAGGAAAAAGAAGACAAAAAAAATGGAAAGAAGCAAACACCCTGTTATGTTGAATTCAACAATATGACTTTATTTAGAGATAGGATTGGGATTTGTTTTGTTTTGCTTTGGTTTTTGAGATAGAATGTCACTGTGTAGCTTAGGCGAACCTCCAAGCCTCCAATCTACTTTCTCAATCTCCCAAGTGCTGGGATTAAAGGCATATACCACCATACCCTACTGGCAATAAGGTTTATAAGGTCATGATCCAGTTAAAATGAGAATAATGGTGGACCCTAAGCCAATATAGCTGGTGTGCTTATTAAAAGGGATATTAGCAAGCAAACATGCACCCAGGGAGAAAACACTGGAGTAAGATGAAAGCAGAGACTGGGCGATGCCTCTACAAACCAAGGAGCACCAGAGATTGCCAGTAGTCACCAGAAGCCAACGAAGCGCATAACAGCTTCTTCACACCCACAGGGAACCCATCCTGCCCACATCCTCATCTTGAACTTCCACACTCCACAACTGTGAGGTAACACATTTCTACCATTCAAGCCACATTACAGTCGCTCTAGCAAAGGGAAACACACCATCAAAGTACATTAGCTCCATACCTGCCCCTCCATGGCCCATAGCAAAATCTTTGGATCTTCAGTGAACAGAAGAAAAATACTTAGAAAAGTGAACCAGAGCATTTTAAAGATTGTTTTATCGAGATCAAAACCAAAATGGGCTCAGAAAGTTATGCAAATTGCCTTCTCTTCATGAAAGAATTAAATTAGCAATTATAGCAGCTATAGTTAATCTGTGGAAATGGAGAGACAAAAAAAAAAACAAGACAGCCAGCGAGCTCACACCTGTAATCCTAGCTACTCAGGAAGCTGAGATCTGAGGATCACAGTTCAAAGACAGACCAGGCAGGAAAGTCTATGAGACTTTGATCTTCAATTAACCACCAGAAAACTGGAAGTGGTGTTGTGGTTTAAGTGGCTCAAATGCTAGCCTTGAGCTGAAGAGCTCCGGGACAGCACTCAGGCCCCACAACCAACAACAACAACATAAAAAGCAAGACAAGTTAAAAAGGAGTTTGAAAACCAAACATTAAAGAGAGTCCATTCAAACATCTTCCTTGGCCTGTTCTTTAGCAATGGAGGGTGGGATTCAACCAGAAAGGGAAGCTATGCATCCAAGCAAACTTACTAAGGAACTCAATAGATTCTCACTCAATATTATGGGTACACGTGCAATTTATAAATGTGGATCAAAAACCATGGAGACCTCGTCACACACTGTTAGATCACTTGTACAACCAGCAGGGCTTCTGTTGAGAGAGGGCAGTGCACTGAGATGGAGTCTACCTGAGGGAGAGTAAGCTTTCCCTCGGAGAAACATGGCAGCACCCGATGTCCATATTCTGCTTCTCTCTAGGGACCATTCTCATACCTCCCTTGGCTAACCTGTCCCCAGCAGTAGTTACCAGAGAACAAGCCTCTGTTAGAGATGAGCTAATGTCTAATAGTTCAAGTGGCAAAGCCAAGTTGCCTGGGACCAAATTCTGGCTCATCTTAGTGCTTGTAGCTCTTGAAGGTAGTTATTTCAGTCACTTCTTTTCACCTGGAAATGGACACAAGAAAATGTCTCCATCTTGATACCTAGTACTTAGGACAATATTCATTTGTGATAGAATGTACACATTTCGCTGCGAGTGTTCTTTAGAAATAACCAAGTATAGAAAAGGAAAAAAATATTCCACTTTACTGTCTATTCTCTCTGTCTTTAGAAATAACATATTAAAAATTGGCAGTGACAACTTTTTTAAACTAAAGGAGGCTGGGCAGTAGTGGCTCATCCTAGCTACTCAGGAGGCTGAGATCTGAAGGTGCCAATTCAAAGCCAGCCCTGGCAGGGAAAGTCCATGAGGTTCAATTAACCGCCAAGTATTCAGAAGTAGGGCTGTGGCTCAAGTGGTAGAGTGCTATAGTGCCTGGAGCCAAAAACCCTCTGAGACCACACCCAGGCCCTGAATTCAAGCCTAGGATTGGCACAAGAAAAAAGAAAAAAAAAACTAGAGGAGGGAGAAAAGTGAAGAGGAGGAGGAAGAAGAGAGGAAAACTGGAAAGCTATATTTAAAAAGTACAGCTCAATATTGGTATGACAGAATTTACCTTTTGACATAACATGAAAAGACAAACTTTACAATCTATTAGGATTCTTTCAAATGATATGAGTGTAAAATGTGTTTTAAAATATTTAATTTTATTAATGGTGAAAAACTAAAGCCATTTCCTCTTAACTCAGGAATGAGACAAGGATGTCCACTCTCTCCACTTCTCTTCAATCTAGTATTAGAATGCCTAGCTGTCCCGACCCGCAGGACGTCAACGAGGGCCGTGAACCTAAGTGAGAAGGAATGAAGGGACAAGAGACTCGAAGAATGACAGCAAGACAAGGATTCTGATCAAGCTGCAAATTTTTATTTTTCACACAGGAGTATTTATATGCTTAGAATAAGGAAGCTTTTTCATTGGCCATTAAGGAAGCTTTTTCATTGGCCGTAGCAGCTGCAGGATGTTTGCTTGGGGCAGGGTGAAAAGGTGGGATTCTGTAAACTCAGCCTCAAGATGTTCCAGTGAGATAGTCAAGCCTATCATGTTGAGAGACTCCCTTTTGGCTCCCGACATCTCCCCCTTTCTTATTTAGAAAATTGACCATCAATTGTTGGCTGCTCTTTTTAAGGGGGTGACAGAAGCTCTGTTCCTCTAAGGGCCCAGGGTTTTTCTCTGCTCCTGAGCAAGCGTCCTCACTCGGGGAGGGGAATTTTACAGGCCTTGGCATGTTTTTTGAGGAGACGGCTTGTGGGTATGCATGCCAACCCTCATGCACCAGAGCTTGCCACTCAGGGGTCTTGGGTTTTGGGATCCCACGGATCCATCCCCCTGCAGTCTTACCTGCACCCTTGATTTGAGCATTTTTTCTTCCTCCCATAGGTGCATCCTTCCCCAAGTGGAGGGGCCTATAGGAGGAGGGGCGAACCTATCCCTTATGGCAAGGGTACAATAGGTCTTGCCCATTGAATGGTCAGGAGTTATGAATAAGGAGAAGGGTTTTCTAAATAAGAAAAAGGAAGCGGGGGTTCCCCACTGGAACAAGCTCATGGCGAAACACTAATTAAAAGCCTGGGGTAAATCCTAGATCTCAGTGCCGCAGTCTGCCATATCAAGGCGATGGTGATGAACCTGTATGGGCTTAGAAGCCAAGAGATTAATCTGTTATTTAATAAATTTAAACAGGAGGGTCCATGTCTGCAGTTCTAGCTGCATCAGTAAGAGAAAAGGCATCATCGGGGGGAGGGGGGACGGGGAGGGAGAAGGTTTCCCGTGGGTTGTGGTAAACTATTCACCTGTTTTATCAAGTGTTCTGGCAGCCACCTTGGGACCGCTTGTTCTTGATCTAAAATACAGGCTGAACCTCGCCCCCAGATAAGAACAGGATCTGGGCCCTTCCATTTGCCTGTAAGGGGGTCTTGCCACATGACAGATGGGCGAGCAGAACTGGAAGATGGGTGCCAATGCCTGTCAGCTGCCGAGTGGCCTTCATTGTCCAGTGTTAGAAAATTAAGGGCGAACAATGTGTGACTAAGGTGATCCCTAGGAGTGGAAAATGAAAAGGCAGAGGCTTTGAGGCGAGTAAGCCAGGTTTTTAGGGTGTGGTGGGCTCGTTCTACGATGCCCTGACCTTGGGGGTCATAGGGAATCCCAGTAGTATGACAAATCTGAAAAATAGCACAAAACTGTTTAAACTTGGCACTGGTATAAAATTTCATTAATCAAATTCCAATAGGAAAAGGCGGTAGCAGGAACTTTTTCCAGACCAAAGGTTTCATAATCTGTTAAATAGTCTCCTACTCTTTGCCATCTTTTTGCATCTATGGTTCCTACAAGGGGGGAACCAAGGACACAAGTCCTCTATGTATGAGAAAAATAATTCTAAATCCTTTTTCTTAACCCGCGTTCCCCGTGTCTTGAAGGCCTCCTTGAGGTCTGACAGAAATAGATCATGTGATGATGAAAGACCCCAGACTCACTGGGATACTTTCTTCAATGGGAGGGCACCCCAAGAACCAAGACTCCAAGCCAGCAGCTGCAATAAGCAAGAGGAGTTTATTTGGCGTTTGCACAAACGGGCTCTCTGTCCTAGGCAGACAGGAAGCCCCAAGCAGCGGTTACAGGCACTTTTAAAGACAAAAGCCACAGGATTATCATACGACCCCAGGTTCCCCAGGATTGGCTCAGTTTACTACAAGGGGAAATTTATAACACTCTTTGTAATAAAACAATTGGCGTGGATGATCAAATGGAGATAGTGACTCTGGGAGATAAGGGTTAGGGAGTTTATGGAGTTACAGACTTGTGATTAATTAACATTTGGCCTAATTTGCTGGGCTCACCAGATGGCCCTTATCTTGAGCCCCCTAAACCGGGAATTTCTACACAGGAATGCAGAGGAACATACTCTTTGTTCCTTATCTTGGGTCCCATTTGGCCACCTGGGGAATTTACTTGTTAGCTCTTTATGTACAACTACAGAGCTAGTCCCAGGGCCGACATCTAGACTCCGAAACTTTTTATTTATCTCCAGAGAGGGGAAGGGTCAGAGCTAGTGCAAGCAAGTTTACAGAGGCAAAACCAGCAGTTAGCATTTGTAAAAATATAACTCTAATTTTTAATCTTTCAATGATATTGCTTGTCCCATGGTGGGTCACTCACCGAGCATTGTCCTCATTCTCCTCCTGGATCTCTCAGCAGGGTCTGTCGAGGCGATCATGGACTGTACTTGGCCAAGTTTTCCCGGAGGATGGCGTTCCTTCCTTAGTCAGAGGTTTGTGCCCCACATTAGGCGCCAGTTGTCCTGACCCGCAGGACGTCAACGAGGGCAGTGAACCTAAGCCAGAAGGAATGAAGGGACAAGAGACAAGAAGAATGACAGCAAGACAGGGATTCTGATCAAGCTGCAAATTTTTATTTTTCACACAGGGGTATTTATATGCTTAGAATAAGGAAGCTTTTTCATTGGCCATTAAGGAAGCTTTTTCATTGGCTGTAGCAGCGGCAGGATGTTTGCTTGGGGCAGGATGAAAAGATCGGATTCTGTAAACAGCCTCAAGATGTTCCAGTGAGATAGTCAAGCCTATCATGTTGAGAGACTCCCTTTTGGCTCCCGACACCTAGCTACAGCAATAAGACAAGATGCAAACATAAAGGGGATCCAAATAGGGAAATATGAGGTAAAATTCTCCCTCTTTGCAGATGACATGATCTTGTATTTAAAGAATCCCACAGACTCCACTCCCAAATTACTCAAGCTGATTTGAAACTTTGGCAAAGTAGCAGGGTATATAATTAACCCTCAAAAATCAGTGGCTTTTCTGTATGTCAACAATGAGTGGCTGAAATCAGTAAAGCAACTCCATAAGGAAATCAAAACAGAACTTAGAAAGTGGCAAAACCTCCCATGCTCCTGAATTGGAAGGATCAACATCATGAAAATGGCAATTCTTCCCAAGGCTAACTACAAATTCAATGCAATACCTATGGATATTCCAGCCTCATTTTTCAAGGAAATAGAAGAGGCAATCCAAAAATTCATATGGAACAATAAAAGACCCCCAATAGCAAAAACGATCCTTAACAGAAAGAACAGTCCTGGAGTCCAAATTTCAAATTCTACTACAAAGCCATCCATAGTAATCAAAACACCTTGGTACTGGCACAGAACAGACCCCAGGACCAATGGAATAGAATTTCAAACCCAGAAATGAACCCACAGACCTATAGCCATCTAATCTTCGATAAGGGAGCTAAAAAAATAGAATGGAAGAAAGACAACCTCTTCAGCAAATGGTGCTGACAAAACTGGTTAATCACTTGTAGAAAACTAAAGCTAGATCTTTATATATCACCCTGCACCAGAATCAACTCCAAATGGATCAAAGACCTCGTAGTCAAAACAGACACTCTGAAAACATTACAGGATGGAATAAGAGAAACACTAGGTCTCCTTGGGACAGGTTGAAATTTTCTTAATAGAGACCCAGAAACACAACAAATCAAAGAAAGGTTGGACAAATGGGATTGCATGAAACTGCAGAGCTTCTGCATGGCAAAGGACATAGCTAGCAAGATCAATAGAAAGCCCACAGATTAGGAGATCTTCACTAGCTATACAATGGACAAGGGGTCTCATATCTAATATATACCTGGAACTCAAAAAATTAAATCCCCCAACAACAAATCTTCAAAGAAACAACTGCCCAATAAATAAGTGGGCTAAAGACTTAAAGAGAAACTGAAGAGGAAAGAAGGATGGCCAATAGACACATGAAGAAATGCTCAACTTCTCTAGCCATAAAAGAAATGCAAATCAAAACA
>NW_012267301.1:6385051-6461340 GCF_000151885.1 Dipodomys ordii
TATATTCACAATGGAATTCTATGCCTCCATCAGAAAGAATGACATTGCCCCATTTGTTAGGAAATGGAAAGACTTGGAAAAAAATTATATGAAGTGAAGTAAGCCAGGCCCAAAGAAACATAGGTCCCATGGTTTCCCTTATTTCAATAACTATTATATGTCTGAGATAAGTAGAAAAGGTCAGATAAGTTGATGTTAGGTGAAATGAACCCCAAGATAATGTTTTTTCTTTCTTGCGATTGTTTCTAACATATTTATAAGATGATTTCTTTGTTGCTTTGTATGTCCCTCCCCCAGGTATAACCCCTGCTTTCATTGTATTTGAAGCTGGTATAATTTGTGGAGAGGAAGGGCACAAATAAACCATTTAAATAGGGATACAGGTGGACCCATTCCAACAATGAGATGTACAAGTCGTTATGTCTAAAAACTAAGTTTACAACTTTGGCCAACGAGGTGGGGAGGGGATTGGGGGGGGGCCGGGGGGATAGGAAGGGATGGGAAGGAGAAACAAAGGAGGAGTCTACAATGCTTGATAAGAAATGTACTCATTATCTTGCCCATGTAATTGTAACCCCTCTGTATGGTATTTTCACAATTAAAAAAATTAAATTTTAAAATAGAGATAATATCTGGATAGCACCCTCCTCTTACACACCCCTCCCCTCCCTCACTGCCTTCCATGGGAATCCCGAGAATTCGTCTGCAACTGAGCCTTGAGACTTTTACCTGTGAACTATGCACTCTATCCTGGCTTTACAGAGGCACCATGAGGGCCACCAACAGTAAGTGAAGTTTCTGCAGAAAATAAGACTGTAGCGGGCGCCGATGGCTCACAGCTGTAATCCTAACTCAGGAGGCTGAGATCTGAGGATTGCAGTTCAAAGCCAGCCCTGGCAGGAAAATCTGTAAGATTCTTGCCTCCAATAAACCACTAAGAACATTGGGAGTTGTGCTGTGGCTCAAGTGATAGAGTGCTAGCCTTGAGCTGAAGAGCTGAGGGACAGCATCCAGGCCCAGAGTTCAAGCCTCATGACTGACAAAGAAAAAAAGAGAAGAAAATAAGACTATGATTTTATCCCCACACTTGCTTCAAATCATGGAGCTCCCATTTTTTACTGCAAATTTTGTATGAAAAGGATTGCCACAGCTAAAGTAAACCTGAACACCATTAGACCACTATTATTCACTTGGCTTTTGCCCCAGTACTATGGTCTTCAGCAATGTCACTGGTAACACTTTCACCAAAGCACTTCCTGTCCCTCTAGAATAGTTGTACCTTTTAACAGGACCCTAGTCCCACAACCTTGATTTCCCCAAGATTCCTAGAGTGATTTCACAGATTCTTGCTGAGTGAGTGAAGAGTTCAAAGTGTCTGTCTTTAAGGGGGATTGTCACACTAACCAGCACTCCAGATGGCACCGACACCTGAAACCCTGTTCTATTATTACCTCCCCCACAAACACACAGTCCTTCCAGAAGTATGTTCAAAAGCTTTTCACAGCTATTCTTCAAATGCCAATTAGCTGTCATATGCAGTAGTGTGCATGAAAGTAACATCTCTATACGGGCTTGGGCTTCTGTTAGACCTCAATGTTAGACAACGAAAGATAAAAATGTTCTGTCTCAATTTCAATTTAATTATAAGTACATACACCTTAAAAATCAATCTTCAGGGGCTGGGAAGTTGGCTCAGTGGTAGAGCGCTCGCCTTGCATGCTTAAGGCCCTGGGTTCGATTCCTCAGCACCACATAAGCAGGAAAAAAAAAACAGAAGTAGTGCTGTGGCTCAAGTGGTAGAGTGCTAGCCTTGAGCTGAAGAACTGAGGGACAGTACCCAAGCCCAGAGTTCAGGCCCCACGACAGGACCCAAAAAAAAAAATCAGACTTCAGGTATCCTAACCACGTTTGAAGTGTTCAATATGCACCTATGGGTTATAGCTATAGATATATAGAAAGTAGAAATACAGACAAGTTTTCATCAGCACAGAAGTTTTTCTGGATGACCTTAACATGGAGTGTTTCACAAAGTACTTGTTGAAGAACACCAGCCTGATAGCATGATCATGAAACTTCTGTAGCCAGTCTCCTTCCTTAGACATTAATACTGCAAATCTCCACATGGGTTCTTGAATACATCCATTTTTTTTTGTTTGGTTTTGGTGTTTCCAAACAGTCTTACTATATAGTCCCGACTGACAACAAGCTCACAATCTCCTGTATCTGCTTCTGGACAGCTGGTATTACAGGCATATAACATCATGTACAGCTAGATAGATCCAACTTTTGAACTCCAGCTGTTAACTTGTTAGCAGTGTGACCTTGAGTTTATCTTTGAACTTGAGCTCCTTCCTTTAATAACCAGGAATGCCAGAGCTTAGTATTGTCATGAGAATAATACATGTACAATTTTAGAAAGTGTTTCAAAATAAGTCTCAATCACTATTTAGCTCTAATTCTTTTAAAGGTTTAGAGATGTTCTATTTACATTTGTTTAGTACAGGCCAGGCATAATAGCTCACAACTACAATCCCAGCTACTCAAGAGGCAGAGATTGGGAAGATAAGGCAGGACTATGACAAAAGGGCTGGAGGTAGACCTTAAGTATGAGAGCATTCCCTGAATTCAACCCAGCGCCATAAAATGAGATTTAAAAATCATTTAAATTAGTGAGTCAGTAGAATGTATGTGAAAGAAAGAAATAGTCCATTAATGTCTACATCCTAGTTACAGAAAGCCGTGGATACAGTTACATAGTAAAAGGAACTCAGCAGTTCTGATTAAGGATTTTTGAGCTGGACAGACTATCCTGGTCTATCCATGTAGGTAAAATATAATCACTAGACTCTTTTGCATAGGGGAGCAGGAGGAAGAAGGCCAGAGATGGAACAAGAAAGACAGAAATAGGGACACATAGATGCTGTGTTCCTGGAATTGGTAAAAAGATGGAGAACAGGAATGAGCCAAGGCCTGTGGACAGCTTCTAGAAGCTGGAAGAGGTTAAGATACAGATTCTCTCCTGACGCCTCCAGAAGGAAAACAGTCTACTTACACTGTGGGACTTCTGACCTTTCTGAGGATAGGGCGTCAATTTACATTAACAGCAGCAAATAGGAAACTCACACAGAACACCTGTACCTGTATATACCTATATACACAGTACATAAGGTAAAGAACACAGTCTTTGGAGGCCGCTCCGATGGGATTAAAGCAGGATCAGGAATATGGGGTCCATCCTGGTTTCACAAATGATCAGCTGTGCAACTACCATCAAGTAACAATCTGAGGCACTTCACTTTCCTCTATAAGATATTAGTCTGGAGGCGTGGCTCAGCAATAGGCACCTGCTGGCAAGGGCAAGGCCCCAAGTTCAAACACCAGGCCTGCCCCCAAGAAAGTAAACAGGAAAAAGACAGCACCTCCTCTATCTAATCAATTTTACAAAAGTAAAGAGGTTTTTGTTTTTGTTCGTTTTGCTAATCCTGGGCCTTGAACTCAAGGCCTGGGCACTGTCACTGAGCCTCTTTGCGCTTAAGGCTAGCCTTCTACCACTCCAGCCACAGCACTATGTATGGCTTTTTCTGGGTAGCTCAATGGAGATAAGAGTCTCACAGATGTCTATTGAAATGAACTCCAAGAAAAGGAAACAAGAGGTTCTTTGTTATTTTGCTTGTTTTGTTTTGTTTTTTCTCCTTTGTAGCTGTATTTTTTTTTTCTGAACCTTTTGAATGCGAGGTTATCTGTTTGGGGGAGGGTCAGGGAGAGCCCAGAAATGATGGGACAAAGGGTGAACAAAGGCAGCAGTAATGCTCACTAGACACAATGTTGAAAATGAACTATACAACTTGTGGGGAAGTGGGGTCAACAGGGAAAAAACTGGGAGAAAATGAGGGAAGAGGTGACACTGTTCAAAAAGAAATGGACTCATTATCTGACTTATATAACTGTCACCCCTCTATATATCACCTTTACAATACAAATAAGTTATTAAAAAATCTGACTGACTTTTCTGCCCAGGCTGACTTTGAACTGCAATCCTCAAATCTCAGCTTCCTGAGTAGCTAAGATTACAGGCGTGAGCCACCTGCGCCTGGCAAGGATATTTCTTTTATTTTCAATCACAATATTATCTCAATTACAATAAAATAACAAGTATGTAATAAGGCTTTAGAAAACTATGAGAAATTTGCAATGAGGAACAAAGCTTTAAAAAGTGTTTTCATTTGTTTTTAGCTCCGAACAGAGTAAGTGATTCCAACATTTTATATCGTTTGAAACATTTGGAGGCAGATTCTATAGTTTTCCTTCCTCACCAAAACAGCTTTCTTTGAAAAGGTTTTCAATATATTTTGTTATTGGCAATGGTTTTTTAAAAATGCCACCAACATGGTGTGTTTTGCTCACTATGGAGCATGCCAGCCACTGCAGAGTTCTACAAAAGAGAAAGAATTTAGTCTTGAGGAAGCCATGAGTGAGAAGTGAAGAGCAAGCCTCAAATCTGTTTCTCTGAGAATGGGGGATTGTGGAAAATTAGAGTGTGGAGCAAGGCAATTGAATCAAACTTCAGTCCATCAGGTGTTATCTTTAACCAGCTGCAAGCAAGCTATCCAGGAACAGGTGAAGAGGCTTAAGTCTAAGAGAGCAAATAACTAAGACCAGATGAGGTTCAAAGGAAGAAAGAGCCAGTGGTTTATCCAGGTCCTGTTTGAATAAAGTGTCTTCCAAGAACAGATGGGAAGGGCAAAACCTTCATAGACCACACGAGCTATGGCTCTCAGCACTCAAGAAAAACAACTTCCACTTCTTCTCATGCCCCCAGGAAAGCAAGCAAGCTTTGAATCTCTGAACACTTAATTTTCCCAGCTAATCTAGACCTCAGATGCTAGAAATGAATGAGGTTGGGTTTGGAGTCATGGCAACAGCTCTAGTCTGTGCTGAGCTCAATTAGAAGCACACTGGCCACTCGAGGGAAAAATATAGGATGGGAAACGAAAACTATAGAATTATAGTTCAATGAAGCCAATTTAATGTTGAAAAAAATCATTGTATCAGGTGGTTTGGGCAGATTTTCGTTTTTAAGAAAGGTCTCCCTAGGTACCCAGTCTGGCTTGAGGTTATAGGTCTGAGATAATAAAAAAAAAAAAAGGGAGAATATTCTACTATAGGTCTGAGCCACCTCACAGGGCTGGTAAAAGACTTCAAATTTTCCTCCAAATGGTAAAATAGAGGTCCTTCAGTAAGGACAACAAACAATACACCCATAGCCAAGGATAAGCTCATATCTAAAGCAGAACTCTTCCAAACCCATGAAAATATTGTAGTGCTTTATATCCTGAAAAGGTTCTGTCTCCTAGGAAAATAAGACTGCAAAGTAGCAGCAATCTCCAATTCACCTTGTCCTGGGGCTTTTTGGTTGACAAGGACCCTCATTATGACAAAAATCATGGCTGAAGTAAGTTGCATTATTCAAAAGAAAAACATTTGGGAAGAGGGGGAAAAAAGAAGGGAGAAAAACACATACATCAAAGTACCAGCCTAAGTATGTTTGAACTATGATTTTTTAAAATTTACTTTTGTGTTGCTTTAGAGGTGATATACAGCAGGGTTACCTTTACATGTGTCAGGTAATAGCACAGTTTCTTTGGCATAGTGTCGTCTGTTCCCTCACTCTCTCATTCCCTCCCTCCCACCTCCACCCATGAGTTGTACAGTTCACTTTCACCAGTGTCCAGTGAGCTCCATTGCTGCACCTTTTCATCTGCTTCTGTGCCTTCCCTCCACCCTCCCACAGATGTGCACATAAACATACCATCTATAAGTTAAAGAATACAGAGTCATCAGAAATAGAAAAAAAAACAAATTAAGAAAAGTCTTTTGTTTCCCTATCTTAGGAGTATATTTACTATGTATATTATTTTATATAAATTCGAAGAAGCACTTAGGCATTGCACCTTTGTGATTCTCTCCTAAGACTATCCTCTTCTGGTCTCACTGTATCTAGAATCTTGTGTAATTTGTCATATCTCAGTGCATTTTAGATCTAACTTCCACATATCAGGGAGAATATGTGCTGCTTGTCTCTCTAATCTTGGCTTACCTCACTTAACATGATTTGTTCTAGTTCCATCCATTTCCCTGCAAATGACATTATTTTATTCTTTCTAACGGCTATGTAAAATTCCATCGTATATAGGTACCACTTTTTTTGATCTATTTATATATTGTGGGGCATCTGGGTTATTTCCATATCTTGGCTATTGTAAATAGTGTGGCAATGAACATGGATTTGCAGGTGTCCTTATCATATCCTGGCTCATGCTGCTTAGGATAGAGGCTGGAGTAGGGAAGAGGCTGGGTCATAGGGAATGTCTATGTTTAGTTTTTTGAGGAACCTCCAGACTGCTTTCCAGAGTGGTTGTATTCATTTACAGTGTTGTAAGGTTCCTTTTCCTCCACATCTCTACCAGCATTTGTTGTTAGAATTCAAAATGTTGGCCAATATAACTGGGGTAAGATGGCATCTTGGGGTTGTTCTGATTTGCATTTCCTTTATGGTCAGGGATGATGAGCATTTCGTCATGTTTCTTTGCCATTCGTAACACTTCTGAGAAGTCTTCTTAGATCCCTTGCTCTGGACTATGATTTTTTTTTTGCCAATCGTGGGGCTTAAACTCAGGGCCTGAGCACTATCCCCGAGCTTCTTTTGCCCAAGGCTAGCACCATTTGAGCCACAGTGCCACTTCAGACTTTTTCTGTTTATGTGGAAGTGAGGGATCATTCACACATGCTGGGCAAGTATTCTACCACTAAGCTGCATTCCCAACCCTGGACTATGATTTTTAAAGGAATTTTTAAGTTTTACAAAACTTGGCCCAGTGAGGCTACATCCTCATGTTTTTTAGCCCTTTTGTTTTCCAAAGAACTGTCTGAATTTTATTTTCTGTAAAGCTAAAATGAGGAGTCATTAACAAAGGCAAAACTCCAAAATAAGGCCTAAGCAATTTACCCAGCAATGAAGATTCCCAGGTCCCAGCTCGTGCCTGCCCATCCTGTAGAGGACAAATCGTCACCACACATCCAGAGCTCGTCTCCTCTCCACACTTAGAAAACCAGGGTCCCTTTTCCAGTCCCACTTTTCAGAGGCAGAATTCAGGTCTAATTCCCAGTCTCTGATTCTCAACTGCATGTCTAGAAATGGAAACAAATACAAAAACTAGCGTCTTAGATAATATAAAACAGCATCTCCCCAACTGGATGACCACCTTGTCATGAACAGTCTGTCTCCATCCTCTTTCTCGCAGCTGAGACTGAAAGGCCACCAAACGAACAACAAAAGCAGGAGCTCTCACAGGGGTGACCACTCGGACACAGGCAGACCTATTCGCTCACCCTGCAGATAGATGATGACTACACATGTACCTGTAGCCTGGAACAACACTCTAGAACTTCAGTAAAATCATGGGCCTGCCACTCAGGTCCTATAGCAAGAATTACTCCACACAAAAAACACAAGATAACTGTAGTCAAAAACAGAGCACAACCAGGGCACTGAAGAAAAGCTGCTGCAAATCACAACAGAAAGCGAAGTACTTACCAAGGACACCAGCCTTTCTGTTAATGTTGCAGATGGGAGGGAAGAAATGGCAAAGTACTGTAAGTCTGAGCCCTAACTTGTGAACTTCTCAGGGAGGAGCCTGAGCTCTCAGTCTGCTAACAAATTGCAGCTGGTCAGCAAAGCCAGATGGAAATGGTGTGTACGGCAAGGAGCTTTCACCTGATCAAGGTCTGAATGCTGGGAAGCTTCCTCCTTATGGTACAAGGTGCTCACTGAGTCTGGAAGAGTATTGCTTTTATCATAGCATCTAGTAAGCCATTTCGTGTCTGTTTGCTTGTTTCCAGATTTGATGGCTACTCTGAATTTCAGATTCTACATGCCTGTATCAGTGAGAGCTAGGAAGAGGGGAGAAGTTATTTCTCAGGATATAAACAGACTCTCTGAAGAGTAGCCGCTGCTTTCTGGTGTGTTAAACACAGAAGTAGTGATTATGAGCTCCAATGAGGATCTGGCAGGAACAAAGAGGTAGGTACATGGCTCATGTCTCAGTTCCAGTATCATTTCTTCCAAGAAGTCTTTGACAGACCTTCCCTAACTCAATTCCTGACAGGGGTCAGTTGCCCCTCTTCTTTAGTTACCTCCAGGAGCCAGTATTCTTCAATGACAAGTTCATTGGTCCCTGAAACTAGTCCCACTGGATTATAGCTCCTCAAGAAGAGATGTTTCACGCCACTGGCTTCCCAGGGTCTAGAATAATGCCTGGCAGAGAGTGATTCAATAAGCACACACCAAAAGAAAAGTACATACGCTGTGCACAAGCCTGTGTTTTGCATCTGTAATCCTAACTGCTCAGGAGGCTGAGAACTAGAGAATTATGGTTTATAGTCAACTCAGTTAAAAAAAAAGTCTGCAAGATTCCATCTTGAATTAACCATCAAGAGGCAAAAGACCGGGCTGAAAGTTTGTCTCAAGTGATAAAAACATTCAAGAGTGTGAGAAAAGGAAAAATCCATTTCCAAGCCAGAGAAACCCAGTAGGAGCCCCAAACTCTCTATGCTCTAGATCTTTGTCCCCAAGCCCCTCATCCACCCTCCTACCCAGCACTGTCACTTACTTTGATGCTTCTAGGCCATCTTCTCTCCATAAACTTAATTGTTTCAACTTAGCCTCTGCTATGGAGGCTACTAAGCATTTTAAGAGCAGACATCTGCTTTTTACCTAGGTCCATCCTAGGTGAAGGATGGACCTGTGGGGGGAAAAAAAGCCATAAAGTTATTATGGGAGTTAGAATCTTTTCGATCAAAGTGGTTGCTTTATCTTTATATAGGCAATACTAATTTAAGGGTAGCTGCCATCTTGTAAGAAGTTATTTTAGTTGAGCCATATCCTGTTATAAGAATTGTTTTTCTAGGTGTGGCTCAAGCAGTAGAGTGAGCACCAGCTAAGAATTGTTTTTCTAACATTTGGCTAGGCCTCTGGTTTTGGTTGATCACTCAAACTTTTAACCAACCCCTTTTTAAACTAGCCAATCTTGTAAGACTGTGAACCTTAAGTTATGACCAAGTAGAATGCCTTAAGGATAAAACCTGAGTGGACTGCCCACCCAATGCACTTGCTTACTTGGCTTTCTGTCAATAGCACTCTCTTCTGCAGAAGTAAACTTGGTCTTGCTGAGTTCAAGTTGGTGTCCTTATTCCCATGTGACACCCCACTATTCTTTTGCCCAACACCCCACTATCCTACTATACAACATTCACACACTGAAAATATAAAGTTCAAGGTGTTAGTACATTTACACTTGTGTAGACATCACCACCACCCAACTTTAGAACATTTCCACCCCTGAAAGGTTTTGTGCCTATTTGTAGTATTTCCCCCTTTCCTGGGGACTATTCTTCTGCCTCCCAAAGAGAAAGGGCAACAGAAATGAGAACAAACCCACCACGGACAGCATTCTCAGTAGCTGTACTGTTCAGAGCTGAATTCTGCAGCTTGTTAGATTTGTCTATCCTGAGAAAAACATATGCAAGCTGACTTGGTACTACAACTTGGAGGTCTCTCAACTCATCTCTCCACGGTAGCATACCAGAAGCATTTCTGACTCAGTTATACTCAGAGTAATTGTATTCTCATTTTAAGTCTACAAACCCCTTTCTGTGAACAATTCTAGCTCCTCGAATCCCTCCCAGAGTGTTCACTGGTATAACTTTCAATTTTATTCTAGTCCTAGAATCTTTTTTTCCTGAGATTTCCTCCCAATTTTAAATATTCTCTTAAATGTCCATGTAAACATTTTTAATTTTTTTTACTGTCCAAAAAGCAATTTCATTCATCACTTGGTGGCCTTCACTTGTCTGTTTAGTATATAAACCAGGTGCAATTCAGAGCTCCAAAAATCTCTAAAAGTCTCAACAATCGACAAAATTAAGCCATCCATAATTATACCCCATAGGACTTCCAATGTTTTTCATTATCCAGTTGTACTTGCTATGAGCTAGCTAATGAAGAGACTGGAGTGACGGTGAGGGTAAAAGGAAACTCATCTCTGCAAATGGTGTGGAGGGGTGGGGATGGGGGGAATGCACAGGGTGGCAGAAGCACCAGGTCTAAATGTGGTCTCTCAAACTAGCAGCCTCAACACCCTATGGGAGTATCTTACCAACGCAAATTCTCAAGACCCTAACCCAGACCCACTGGATCAAGCCATCCCACAGATTCTGATGTGCTCATTGAATGACAGACCACAGCCAAGATTCTAGAAATAGCTGGTTGGAAATAACTGTAATTGGCTCTATTGATTTCCTTCTAATCTTTAGAAGCATATCCCACTTACACATGAGTTCTCATTTATCATTTATGAGTATGTTTTCATTGCTCTGCAGGGCTGGTGGTTTGGTATTAAACTGGCTAATGAGCAGCAAGCATGCACCCCTGCTGGCTGCCATTCACTGGTCACAGGCATATTGCGTGCAGCAAAGAGCTTAGCATTCAACCTTCTTTGCCATTCTGCACTCAGGAAACAAGCAAGGGGAGGGTCCAGAAGTGTCATTTGACACTGACAACAGAGGCTATTTTTCCTTTGTATCTTGTACAAAAGAGCCCAGGCACAAAGACTAACCCAAGAAGCTAGTCTCTGTGCAGTGGAGCTGGACAGAAAGGTGATGCTGACAGCTGCCTTTGCAGACTCCAACTCCAGCATCATGAACTCATCTTTGGCTCACCTCCACTTTGCTGGAGGTTACCTGCCCTCTGACTCCAAAGACTGGAGGACCATCATCCCTGCTCTCTTGGTGGCTGTCTGCCTGGTGGGCTTTGTGGGGAACCTATGTGTGATTGGCACCCTCCTCCACAGCACTTGGAAAGGAAAGCCATCCATGATCCACTCTCTGATTCTGAATCTCAGCCTGGCTGATCTCTCCCTCCTTCTGTTTTCTGCACCTGTCCGCGCTACAGCATACTCCAAAGGTATTTGGGATCTAGGCTGGTTTGTCTGCAAGTCTTCGGACTGGTTCATTCACATGTGCATGGCAGTGAAGAGCCTGACAATTGTTGCAGTTGCCAAAGTGTGCTTTATGTATGCAAGTGACCCAGCCAAGCAAGTAAATATCCGCAACTGCACCATCTGGTCAGTGCTAGGGACCATCTGGGTCGTGGCCAGCCTGTTACCCCTGCCAGAGTGGTTCTTCAGCACCACCAGGCAGCACGCAGGAGTGGAAATGTGCCTCATGGATGTACCAGTGGTGGCTGAAGAGTTTATGTCAATGTTTGGTAAGCTCTACCCTCTCCTGGTATTTTGCCTCCCCTTACTTCTAGCCAGCTTTTATTTCTGGAGAGCTTATGGCCAATGTAAAAGAAGAGGAACTAAGACTCAAAATCTTAGAAACCAGATGCGTTCAAAGCAACTCACAGTAATGCTGCTAAGCATTGAGATCACCTCTGCTCTTCTGTGGCTCCCAGAATGGATAGCCTGGCTGTGGGTGTGGCATCAGAAGGTTAAAGGCCCACCACCACCACAAGGGTTCATAGCCCTGGCTCAAGTACTGATGTTTTCCATCTCTTCAGCAAATCCTCTCATTTTCCTACTGATGTCTGAAGAATTCAAGGAAGGCTTGAAAAGCTTGTGGAAATGGATGGTGACCAAAAAGCCCCCAGCTGCCTCACAGTCTCAGGTAACACCAGCTGGTAACTTGGAAGTTGTTCCTGACAAGGTTCCATCTCCCGAGTCTACAATATCCATTCCAGAGAAGAAAACCAACTCACCCAACTCTGGCAAAGAGAAACCTGAGAAGGCAGAGATTCCCATCCTTCCTGATGTAGAGCAGTTTTGGCATGAGAGGGACGCCACCCCTTCCATACAAGACAATGACCCTATCCCCTGGGAACACGAAAAGTGATGAAATCTCCAAAGAAAATCTAGTTTGCTGTCTTTACCGGTACCACTGCTTACTGAGTACTGCTGACCTTAGTGCATAAAGTACAATAAAATTATTATTAGGAATTACAAGAATGCTTCACCTTCTGCATTTTAAAATGTATAATGTGGTAAGTCATTTATCATGTGAGAATTATGCTTCAGAATTAAAAAAACCTGGGTGTCCAAAGAATTCGCTGTAGAAAACATTGGTTGTGTAGAGATGCTGTTGCCTGTGACCAGAATCCAGATGTTTGCTCAGCAGGGTCAGTGGCTTTTGCACCTTAGGCCCAGCCCTGTACTGTGCTGGCTGGAGTAGAATTTTATTCCTGAACCCATGGATTCTAATGTTAAAAGTTTATTTCCCATACCCAAAGCTCAAATTAAAAGTTTTGCAAGTGTGAATTTTCCTTCCTTCTTTATTTGCTTGGTATATGTTCTTACTCGATAGCACTTGACTTATCCTGATCAAAGTTTACTGAATAGGGACTACTGCCTTATTCAAGTTGGGAGCCATTGCAAACTAGCTCGATTGCCTAACTTTAACTCAGACTTCGCCTTACCCTGTAAAGGCTGTTTCATTTCCATTGAAAATCAAAGATCCCCACCTTCCCTCAGTGGTGGGGGGGAGGGGGTTTAGCATGAGAGGAAGCAGTCCCCTAAAGCCTCTAAAAATGAAAGGCTTTGCAGCTTCAAGGTCTAAACATTGTAACAACCTGACATTCTATACTGTGATTTAAATATTTTTAAATTGCCCTTTTTCTTCTAAAATACACGAAAGTCATTATCTACAATAATGTCTTTTCTCCCAAGAACAACCTAGAGCTAATGATGCAGCCTTAAATATAAAGGAGTTGTAATCTTTGATGCTAAGTGGTATCAACTTTATCTGTACTAATGAATTTGAACCCTGCCCAACTTTGAAGATATTGCAGAGCTGCTAAGTAATGAAGAATAACAAGTATTTTGGATAAAGTATGAGAGAAAAAAACCAATAAAGTGACACTGTCCAAAAAAATGTATTCTCTACCTGACATAGGTCACTATAAACCCTTTGTACACCACCTTCAAAATAAAAAGCTAAAAAAAAAAACATTAGGACAGAATTTGGCTAGTAGAAAAATCACAATGGTAAGAAGGAATAAAAACCATGTTCTCTGTACCTATATAGTAAAATTTGAACAAGCAAACTGCTGCCTCATTTTATAGTAAAGTAAAATGCATCTAACAAAACATTATGGAACATCTTCCATTATTTGTTCACCCTAGGATATTTTCACCTCCACCCAGGAAGAAAAATTCTTCTAAAACAAACAAGATAGTGAGAGATTATGACTGCTGTTCTTAATGTTAGGTCTGAGATTGTGTTTGTTTGCTTTTCATAAAAGGTCATAGTTTGCTTTTCAACATGGCAAGATATAGATTTCTTTTGACTTGTTCTTTGTAAATTTTACTTAAGCTCACATTTTCAAAAAAAGTAGCTTAATCCAGGAATTCAAAATGTTGTTCTCTGACACCAGTTATTCAAGGATTACATTTAAATTGTGAGACACAACTTAAGAATTTTTATGTCACTAGAAAGCATGAAAACCTGCAGGGTTTGATATTTAAACTTGCAAAGAGATAAAAGCAATGTTTTACTTCATATAGGTGTCAGAGACTTTGATCATTTCAAATTTATCACTTGGAGCAACAGGGCTTTATGGGGAGATGTCACAGGTGAATTGCAGACAAACACATCAAGATGAAGATACACTGCAACCAAGTGTACTAGAACCTTTCTTGAAGAACTTGATACAATAACTTGCTACCTTAAGAAAATGTGAATAGGCCAAGTTTGATTTGCAACTTACTTGAACACTGGAACCAAAATATTTAATAGTTAAGACAAAAGCAGTAAATAATAGATGTCACCAAGTCATTTTCTTCACTCTTCTATACTGTAAAAAATGGCATTAATGAATGAACAAACAGTACTATGTGGAATTTAGAATAACAAAATACAGTGGCGTAGAACTCTGACCTTTGCAGGAAGTCCTGTTTCTGTAATGGTTGTACACTCTTTGGCAAGTACTTCAAATTTATTCATTAAAAAAAATCACTTGGTGAATTTATAAAAACAAATTTCAGAAGGAAAAATATACAAACCCTATTCAAATCCTATTTCTCAATTTTGCAGGTTGAGACCAGTCTGACCCACCAACGTCAATTTCAATATGTAGCGCTCAGAGTTTCTAAGGCACTTAGGTTTTGTTGCATCATAGTAGGTGTGAAATAGAAGAGAAATTATCTTCTTAATATAAATGTATCTTCTAACGCATTTACTCATTTGGCATGCAAAGACTTATTTATATGAGCAAGCTCAGAGGATCCTACAATAAAATAGGATTTTTTTTTAATCTGGGGAGGTAAAGCTAGAAAAAAGTCATTAGGAATCAAAGCTAAGTCCACGGTGTGGTTCCCAGGACAAACTGAAAGGATGCCAATAAGGCACAAGCCATTGATGTTCACACACACAAAAAAAAGTTAAACAAGGAAATCTTCTGACTATTGGCAAAAAGTATTATTACCAAGTCTTGAACACCAATAAAAGAATTCTCTACAAATTTCTTCCCCTTTGTAGTAGAAAACAGTATTCTGCCTTTAAAAACTACTTAATATTCAAGTTCAGTCAACTTTGGTTTAAAATGAAGACTTTATAAATTGTGTAACATTAATCATATACAATCCACATATATAAAAAGGGTTGGTTTATTGTAGTTCAAATACATAAACAGAACATTCAAACATTTTAAAATTAAACTTTAGAAACAAAAGTTCAACATTCAAACAGGAGGAGAGTTTACAGAGAACACCCAGAAAGGTAATTTTTGTTGTCTAACCCAGGATATTGGTGAAGATCATTCAATGGCAAATAAAAGATGTTTAACCAGTTCTACTCTGGCTAACACATTAGTTATGAATGTGATTCCATACCTGAGAAGAAATTACTAAATATATCTTCTCTTAGGCTAAACAACAAGACTTGGCCTATAATTCAGAAGGGATAATCAAAGCACATAAGTGAACATAGAACTATACTGTTCTTTAGAGACAAAGGCAAAAGTACGTCCATTATGGTATTCTTAGCCTCTGGAAGAATTCAATTTTCAGTGTTTTTTTTTTTACCCGCTTTAAAAAACAAAATCAAAACAAACCCCAACTTAGGTTTCTTAAGAGTCTGTGGCATGTGCATCTTGCGAGTTCAAACCACAAATGCTCCTATGTCTTGCATGTGTAACACTGCTAGAAAGAACATCACCAAGTCACTGACTTCCACATCTTATAAAAGGATGATTTTTAGCTTCAAGATTTCAGATTTACCAGAGACAGCCTATATTTGAGTATGTATGTCAGTCATGCCACACAAAGAAAAGCATAAATATTTCCAGAGTGTTCTGTTCAGAAACGGTTCGTGAATGCTTCTCCTTCTGTTCGTCGGATGGTTTTGCAATAGGTTGACTAATGCACATATGAAAAAACCCTGAAAACTGGCTCATGCAAGCATTTTGATTAATAGATACCCCAGTGGAAGATTATTTAGAATTATTTTGTAGATCGTCTAGTGGGTTCTGATGCTGTAGGAGGTGGGGGTGGACCCCGGCGATCCAGGTCATCAACGTAAGCCACGATCAATTTACGCCTCTCCTCTGGTACACAGTCCAATACTAAATACCGTTTGTCATTTTGCAAAATTTTTTCTACATCTTTCAGGTGCTGATCCGACTCTTGGATTAGCTTTTTGGATCTGAAATAAGAAAAAGAGGTCCAAGAATTACTGACTGCTGTTCATTCATCTTTCAGAAATGAGCTGGAAATGTCCATCTAGCTCCTAATTGTGTTTCCATTTTTTTTTTTAAAGAAAAATTTCACTGCAGTAGTCACCTTTGTAGTCACCTCAGCAAAGACTCCAAGGAGTGAAAGGGCCTCAGAAGCTGAATTACCCTCCCACCCCTACTGGTGGTCCCTCCAGATCAGGGCTGAGGGTGGGTGGGTAATCTTGCCCGTTCTGTACCTGTTCTGTGGATGAACAGAGGACTTCAGTCTGCGGGGCTGCCAATCCCAGCATCTTTCACAAGCTTTCACTTTCACATCTTTCATTAAATTAACTATAAAAATGTAGAAAGAAGTCTTACTTCACATCTAATTTAAAAGCCCAAGCTGATAAAAACATTAAGGATCCTGACCAAAAAATCCAAATGATAAAATACCTAAAAACCACACCCTCAGCACTATCTATCCTCCCGTGCACATACCCTTCATTAAGATATTTCATATTTTCTTTAAAGGGAGAAATGCTGGAGGATGAAACAAAAATGATTTCTTGCATACTGATTGGAAAGCAATGCAAAATTGAATTCCCGATAATTACGGAATGGTGGAAACAACTGGGTATGTTACAAAGAAGTCTTGTTCGAAGGTTTCTGATTTTATATTTTTTCAGATTCAAATGGATCCAGCAAACTGCTTTCCTCTGAGAAAAATTTTTTGCTAAGCTTAAGTAGATTATTTCAGGCATTAGAATGGTCTAACCACACTGAACAGTCTTCAGAGGAGGCAAAGAAAATTGGTAGTGAAGTATTGTTTTTAAAGTCCCTTTGTGAAATATGACTTTTATATGGTTAGGAGTACTCCTTAATAATAGCAGTGAAGTAAAAACAAAAATATGTTTTAAAAACTGAGTGGTGAATAGTATAAAATAAGAATTGACATCTGGGCCCTTTCTTTCAAAAACTTTTTTTAAAGAACTGTAGATAGAAGCTATGTGTGGCCTTGGATAAAAGTTGGCATCTTCTTATTCCTAAAAATTAATAATGTCATTTTGCAAAATGTCAACATGTGTGTGAATGCAAAGTATGCTTTGGCCATTAGAGCAAAGACTAGTAAAGACAACAACTGCCGATATGAAACATTTCACTGCACACACCTATATGTAATAAATTTGGTCTCTTTCAAAAGCGTCCTGAAGTCAGCTTTGGCTGTGATGTATTTGTCTCTAATATATTCTTCAAATTCTCTTTGTTTTTTCTGCAAAACAAAGAAACAAAAAGTAAGATTAAGAGATCCACTCATTAAAAAGTAAACATTACATATTAAACTAGTAATGTGTAAGTCACAAAGCAAGATTAAAAACTCAAAAAGGGTACTTTTCATAAACTTTTCTTTGCACAAAAGGTAATGAAGAGAGGAGAGGGAAAAGAGAACTTAAGAAACTGTTTTAAAGGAGGGGGTAACAATGTTCAACAAGAAATGTACTCATTACCTTACTCATATAATTGAAAACTCTCTGGACAGCATATCTTTACAATAAAATAAAATTTAAAAGAAACTTTATTTTAAGCATTTGGCTTTCTAGTAAATAAACTGTAATGAGAGGTGTACACTCTTTGGTATAAAGAAGACCATACTGTCAATTGCCAACAGAAAATAAACTGACAATGTATCTCCCAGCTATTAATTTCTTAGAAACTTTTATTTTGTGGTCTATATATCAAATATTTTATTTACTAGAGTTCTCAAAGTTTGAGAAATGAGTTCTATAGAATTTTAGTTGAAATGATCAGTTAATAAATATCCATGGGAAAAATAAATGTCCATGGGAAAATAAATGTCCATTTCCTACACAGGGGTACGAGTGAGAACAGAACTTGACTTTTAGAAACCTCATGTACCCGAGGCCCCTCTACTGCAAAATCCCTGGCATATCCAAAAACACGAGACCTTGCTGTGGTGTGCCACTGCAGTGGTTTAAGAATCAGGTACTGAAGTAGCCTGAATCAACTGCTAGCCTGAATAGATCTGTCTAGTGTGACTCAAAACTATTAAATTTCTAAGATCGTAAATGGAAGCTCAACACCACGAATTAAGACTTTTATAGATTATGCTTTCTTGTTAATATACTGCATCTTCTTCTTTTTTTTTTTTTTTAAAGAAAAGAATGAACTTAAAATCCAGACTCAGGGCCAGGTGCCAGAGGCTCACACCTGTAATCCTAGCTACTAAGGAGGCAGAGATTAGAGGATCACGGTTCAAAGCCAGCCTGGGCAGGAAAGTCCATGAGACTCTTTCTTATCTCCAATTAACCACCAGAAAACCGGAAGTGGTGCTATGGCTCAAGTGGTAGAGCACTAGCCTTGAGTTGAAGAGCTGAGGGACAGTGCCCAAGCCCCAAATTCAAGCCCCATGACTGACCAAAAATAAATAAATAAATAAATCCAGACTCAGTTCTCATAGACTTGAAACGAAACACCAACTTCATTTTGGTCAAGATATTAGTGGTGAGCAAGCTTCTAGTTAATATTCCTAAACTGATAGTAAGTTAATACACAAAATCCCCTTACCCTGTCACTGGAGGAGAACTTAATGCACCGAGGATCTTCCTTAATGATTTTTTTCACTTCTTTCCACGTAGATGTTAAGGTAATCTTTGAAAAGATTAAGTAAATGAAGAACATTAATACAATTTGCCTTCATTAAGGAGATCAAACTGCAGCACACATGGCACATAATATTACATACTGACTGCACTTTCTTGTAATGCCCAAATGTAACTGGACTAGTTAAGAGACAGGGAAGAGCTCTAATGAAATTTGTTTTTGTTGGCTTGTTACAAGTTATTTTCATAATCATACTTTCAAGGTGGCCTAAGACAATCACCTACAAACTCTGTATTTACATGGGCAAATATCCTAACTTCTGAAGAGACTATCACCAAAAAGAGAGCAGATAAACAGGAACATAACCTGAACCACAAAGTGTAAAAACTCCCAAAAAGGGAGCTGTAAAACTAAATTAAAAATAGAGCAAAAAGAGATGACATTGATCATGCCTTGTACTCTCAATTTATCTGATTCCATTTTTGCATAGGTACACTAAGTATTATGACTGAAAAAAAAAAGAGCAAAAGAAGGAAGTCTAATTTTAGGATCACTGATAACACAAAGCTAAAGACATTTCAAATTATCATGGTAGTAGTTATGAATCTGAAAACTGACAAAAGAAGTAATTCCTCAATAGTAAGAATGATGTAACATGTTAGAGAGAAAAAAACCCAGAAGAGTATCATAAAACTTAGGAATTCTAGTCATTCCAGATCAAAAGACCATGACACTAAAAAATCACATCAATATACTGTTGGAATTATGAAGTTTCATCTGGATTAAAAAAAAAGAAAAATAGAAAGTCTCACCGCTGAAGTTTCATCCAGAAGTTGCCTAAAGTGCTCCCTTTTCTTTTTGGTAAGTGCTTCAATATGTTCATTGAAAAGTTTCTCTTTCTCCTCTCTTTCTAGTAAGGACCCAGATTCCCAGCGGTGATCTTTTCTGAGGGTCCTCCGAGTATCAGACCATGACACATCTGAAGAACGAACCTATAAATAGGAAATTACATTTATCACCAAGTAATCATTTCATATTTTAGTAAATACTTCAACTATTTAGTTCAAGAATAATTAATCTAGGGCTGGGAAGGTGGCTCAGTGGTAGAGCACTTGCCTTGCATGCCTGAGGCCCTGGGTTCGATTCCTCAGCACCACATAAGCAAAAAGAAAAAAGCCGGAAGTGGCGCTGTGGCTCAAGTGGTAGAGTGCTAGCCTTGAGCTGAAGAGCTGAGGGACAGCGCCCAGGCCCAGAGTTCAGGCCCCACAACTGGATAAAAAAAAAAAAAAAAAGAATAACTAATCTAGTTTTTGCTTTGAATAGGTACTTATGTTCAGAAGCCAGTAGTATTTTCTAAAAAATAAACGTATCCTCTTGAATAGACTACATTATAAATAAGTTTTCTATTAAAAGGCCATTTAAAAAGCTGAGTACTGGTGGCTCATGCCTACTATAGTCTAGCTAATCAGGAGGCTGAGATTTGAACATTATAGTTCAAAGCCAGATTGGACAGACAAATCCATGAGTCTTATCTCCAATTAAATACCAAAAGCCAGAGGAGAAGTTGTAGCTCAAGTCCAGTGCTAGACTTGAGCAAAAAAAAAAAAACAAAACAAAACACAACTTCAGGGGCAGTGTCCAGGCCCTGGGTTTAACCCTCAGGACTGGTACACAGACACCAAGTGTACATAACTCCATCTTATTTAGAATTCATTCAAAACTGACTTTATTTTAAGCCTTAAGTCTAATCTTTCTGTGCTCAACTAAAGTATCAAACAATTTTAGAGATGGGAAAAAATAGGAAAATAACTTAGTTAAGTCCACAACCGCTACAAACTTAAAACTGTATTTATATATACCCATCAATTAAGATAGTGGTAATTTTTGTCTTCTGGGTATTAACATTAAAAAAAAGAACCTTGAGTTCAGTCTGGTCTTATCAATTACCTAAGCATATGCAAAAATTAATCTTTCAAATAGGTGCAGAAAAAGTATCTGGTAATATAATGCCTTTTCATGACTTTAATTCTCATTGCATTAGTTAAAAGGAGAATTTAAGGCCACCCATGACAAAACTATAGCTAACAGCTAACATCAGCGTAAGGTTGAAAGCTTCTGCTTTATGGCAGACAAAACATCAAGGATGCCCTCTTCCAGCATTTCTTTTCAGCAATTAAGCATGAGAAAGAAAGACATTCTAACAGAAAAAAAAGTGGGTATGTCTTTATTTGCTGATGATTTTTTTTGCCAGTCATGGGGCTTGAACTCAGGGCCTGGGCACTGTCCTTCAGCTTCTTTTGCTCAAGGCTAGCACTCTACCACTAAAGCCACATTCCTAGTCCTGATGACATAATTTTGAATAGCAAAAAACCTGAAGACTATCAAAAAAACTTCGAACTAAATTAAAGCTCTAAGGTACAACATGGGAGAAAATATATGCAAATCACGTAACAACAAAAGTAGGCACCATTTTTATAAACTAGTAAGTTATCAAGGAAATTAAAAAATATTTTTTTTTCAGGTAAGGGGTAGGTTTATTCATCGTTCTGGCTGGCATCAGGCCATCTTGGCCCTCCACGCGGTGGGGAAAGGCCTGGGAAAGAGAGAGAGAACTGGGAAAGAGCAAGCTAGGAAACAGAAGGGAGCTGGGAAAGAGAGAGAAAAGAGCTAAAAAGAGAGCATCTGGGAAAGAGGTGGGAAAGAGAAGAGAGCTGGGAAAGAGAAGAGAAGAGAAGGGAAGAGAAGGAAAGAGCTGAGAAAGAGCTAGAAAAGAGCAGAGAGAGAGCTAGAAAAGAGAGAAAATAACTAGAAAAGAGAAGAGCTAGAAAAGAGCTAGACAAGAGCAGAGAGAGCTAGAAAAGAAAAGGGAGCTGGGAAAGAGAAGGAAAGAGCTGAGAAAAAGCTAGAAAAGCAGAAAGAGCTAGAAAGCTTAAAAAATATTTCTGACCATGAATATACATACAGTCAATTATTTTTTGACCAAGATACCAAAATACAAAATAGGGAAAAGACAGTATCTTCAAAACCCATTGTCAGTAAAACTGATTATCTACATGCAGAAGGATAAAATCAGATCAATTCACACACATGCAATAATGCAATCAATGCAGAATGGAGTAAGGACTTAAGATCTGATGTGCCTAGGTAGGCTCAGTATGTAAAGCATGAGATTTTTTTTTTATTTATGCACGTTGTTACAGGTAATTTTTCCAATATGTCACAAAAATACAGTGGTAATAACGAAAGCAATAACAATCTCGTTAGATGCTTACTGAAACTTTCCTATTTGTTCCAAGTATTATTTATTTTAATCTTCACTACTGCTATGATTAAGTATTTCATTACCTCCATTTTATTGATGAGCAAATTAAGTCTTTTAGAATTTAATTTATTTTCCAAATTTACATAATTCTTTAGCATTTAGTCTAGGTTTCTGAACAAAAAGTCTGTGGTAGTAATTTTTTTTAATCCACACCCTCAGTTTACTAAGTATGTCCTGAAACATTCTGTGGAAATGTCACTGAAGAAAACATCATAGTAGCTACTCTTTACAAAATTTCATCTCAAGACAACATACAATGCAAATTGTTTAAACTCAGCTTTTCAAATGTACATACTTGCAATTTTTGCTTTCTAATGGCTTACTCTTCTCAGTTTACATTTGTGTTAGCAATTCTGAGCTAATTCATTAATACTTTTGTCTCAAATTTTATCCCCTACAAATCTCTGAAGCTACTGATGCATGGTTATGAAAAGAATGTATGCTCTAACATAAAGATAACAAAAATGCAAATTCAATAAATACAAGCAGCAAAACATCAACAACCTGAAGGTATACTTGCTGTGATAAAAATTGTCCCCAGATACTAAGTATCTGCCAAGATACAGAAGACACTGACCATTAACTGACTGATTCCAAGTTTGAGGCATGTTTGAAGAATGTACAGTAAGAGAGTAAAAGGATTTCTGTAAGGATCATGACAACTAATTTCAATATCATAACACATTTCAAATTTGTGACATATTTGTGCCCTCTCAAACCACCAATTCTTAGTGACTTTAAGACTTGCATGGTATGGTGGTGCATTCCTGTAACCCCTAAAGTCCAGATGTTGAGGCAGAAGGTTCTCAAGTTTAAGACCAGCATGGACTACTAGAATAAATAGACAAGCAAGCAAGCAGGGTAGTGATGTAATCCTAGCTACTCAAGAGTCAGAATCTAGTCAGCTTGGCTTTAAACAGAGAAGTCCATGAGACTGTACCTCCTAAATAAGCAGCAAAAAGCTGGACTGAAGTGTGGTTCAAGTGGCAGAATGCTGACTAGACAGCCAGGAGTAAGCATTCCAAGTTAGAGTGCAAGGTCCTGAGTTCAAGCCCTACTACTAGTGCACACGCACACAAGCACACATGCCAACACACAAACACACAAGATAAAATGAAAAACTACTATATATATATATATATATATATATATATATATATATATAGACAAATGAGATTGCATCTAACTAAAAAGGTTTTGCACAACAAAGGAAATAATCCACAAAGTGAAGAAAGCCCATAAAATGTGAGAAAATGTATGCAAATCATACATCAAGAGGTAAATATTAAAAATATGTGAGAAATCAAAAGAAAGTGAATACCCAAATTTTTAACAAATGGGCAAAGAACCTGAGCAGACATTTCTTAAAATATGACACAAAAGAGGCAAAAATTATATGAAAAAATACTCATCAGCACTATTCATCAGTATAGTACTCAGCCTTAAAAAAAAAGGAAATCCTGTCATTTACAACAACATGGATGAAACTGCAGGACATTCTGTTAAGTGAAATAAGCCAGTCATGGAAAGACAAAGCTCACACAATCTTACTTGAATGTGTAATCTTTAAAATGGAATTAAAAGCTGGGTGCCAGTGGCTCACGCCTATAATCCTAGCTACTCCGAAGGCTGAGATCAGAGGATCACAGTTCAAAGCCAGCCCAGGCAGGAAAGTCCATGAGACTCTCATCTCCAATAAACCACTCAGAAAATCAGATGTGGTACTGTGGCTCAAGTGGTAGAGTGCTCTCCTTGAGGTGAAGAGCTGAGCGACAGCACCCAAGCCCATAGTTCAAGCCTTACAACCAAACAAAAAAAAAAAAAAGAAACTAAAGAAGTAGACAACAATGTGATATTTGTTTAGAGGGACAAAAAAAAAGTGAGAAAGCAGAAAATGAGGATAATGTCAAAAAGTACAAAGTTTCAGATAACAAGAGTAACATTTGAAATCTACCGCACAGCAGGGTGACAGACAACAGTATTTATTATACATTGAAAACAACTAAGTAAATTTCAAATGGCTCACCACAAAAAATGGTAAGTATGTCAAAGTAATGATTATGTTAATTCACTTGATTTAATTATTCTAATATTGTATACACAAAATTACATTGTACTCAATTGTGAATAAAATTATCATTTCTCAAATGAAAATATTAATTTTAAAAAAAGGACAAAGTAACAGAAGACATAACAGGTCTGGCTGGATCACCAATACAACTGATGGCTATAGTACCAAAAGCTAGGCTGCACTACTGCTAATGCTAGGAAACAGGGAAAAACGAAATAGGGGAAGATGAGATGGGAAAAAGGTGAAACTTGTTTTCTTTAATGCTGGTTAAAGAACCAACATCTAAATGTGTAAGATAAATAGCAGAACAGAGACCACAAAATAAGTAAGATGTTATCACTTCTGTCAAAGAGCATTTTTTGTTTTTATAGCATGAACAGATAGGGAAGCAAATAATTATATACACCATATGTAATCAAATGCTTCAGAAGTATGTGCTTAGCATAGGGTTATAGAAGGAATAGTATAAGAGCTGGGAGCAACTTCAGTCACTGAAGACAAAGACAATTTTCATGAAGTGGAATAATCTCAAAGCATTTTTATAAGGCAGAGGAACAGAGATGAGATGAAAGGAATCATTACAAGTTAAGCTCAAGAAGTGAGGAAAGCAAAGGCAGTAGGATAATGGTAGAGGAGTCAAGAAATGATCTTTCATCTTATGCTAAGGAGTTGAGATAGTCACAATGGTACACACCTAAAATCTCATCACTCATTAGATCAAGGCAAAGGATCATGAGTTTCAGACCCTTCTAGATTACAAACTACACTGACTCAAAAAAAAAAAGTAACATATAAACAGCTGAGCAGATAAATTTGACCTAGAGGCAACTGCTAAAAGTATGGAGAGTCTTCACCTCCTTCAAATAAATCAGATTTGCTCGCTGTAATCACAACTGTAATCCCAAATAGCTACTCAGGATAGAAGTTCAAAGACAGCTGGGGCAGGAAAGCTCCTGAGGGTCTTATTTTCAATTAACCATCAAGTAACCAGAAGCAGGATGCAACTCAAAGTGGTAGAAGACCAGTCTTGAATTCTTGAATTAAAAGAATCTAAGAGACAGCACTGGCCCTGAGTTCAATCCCTAGCACTGGCACCAAAAAAAAAAAGGAAGAAAAAGATTAATATCTCACAAAGATTTATATGACTGCAATACAGCAAACAGATTTAGAAGGTAAGAGGCAAGAAAAGAAATCCCAAAACTACTCAGAATGGGGAGAAAGGGAAAGCAAGAAATGGATTAGAACTAGAGCAGTAACAGGAAGAATCCGACTGAGAAAACAGTGTAGGAAATATGGGACAAAGAGAGGGAAAAAATTACAGTATGGCAGACTAAGAACATTTAGAGTAGGGAAGAAGCCCTAACTACCTCAACAACTCTGAGCAGTAAAACAGAAGGACTTCCAAGCAAGGTTCAGATAATTTATATCCTTTCCCGTCCTTCTCTTTCCCATCCCATACAACTAATACAATGAAGATCCTTAAAAAAAAAAAAATCAAATGTGGGGGGGGGAGAAGTTTGGGAAGGTGGGGAGGGAAGGGAAGGTTGGGGAAAAACAAAGGAGGGGATAACAATGTGCTCATTATTTTACTCATGTAACTGTAACCCCTCTGTACAATATCTTTAAAATAAAAAATGTATCAAAAAAATCAAATGAAAACCTAGGTATGCTTAGTGCACTTTATTATTATGGTAATTGTCTTGTTATTTTATCAAGAACAATAAAAAACCCAGTTTGAATATTAATCGATGTAAAACATCTGACTTGAAAATTTGTTAGTTTGTTACCTATACTGGTGCCATCCTAATAGTGTTAATAGCATGTACCTGTTTGTGGTATGCACTTGCCAGACAGGTACTCTTATCACTTGAGCCATACCCAAGCTCAACATGAACTCAATTTTTAAGTGCTTTATAAATAGCACATTATCATAGAATACCAAAATGTTCGTAAGGTAATAATGGATTTCTAATATATAGTACTTGAGAAAGAAAATACTGAATTAATATATACCATGTCAGACAGAAGAGCCTTGAAATTCTGGATAGCTTCTTCTCGTTTGTGTTGCTCTCGCTCTCGATCTATTTCTTTTGTTTGTTCAGAACGAGCTTTTTGAACCTCCCTTTCCCGTTCTCGAAGGCTTGCTTCAATGCGGGCTTGTCTTTCAAGCTCTTTTTCTTTTTCTGAATCTAAATTCTATAAAGACAAAATTACTTTATCTTTACCAAATTCATCAAGATAGGTTTACATAGACTAACTGGCTTTCCAAATAAAACATTTCAAATCTAGGTTTTACCAAGAATAAATATAAATACTGTACCTCATCCCTAAATCAACTAGGATCATTATGTTAAGTGTATCAACAAAAACACTTCCAACCTCCCCAAGCACCAACATATACCCTTAAACACAACTAAAAATTGCATTATTCAATAATAGTACAAATACATGTAAGTTACCTTGGCTATTTTTTCTATGTACTGTTTGAAAAGGTCTTCTCTCATTGATGAACTATCTACTGCTTTGTAACGTGGATCACTTTCTACTTTATCTTTTACTTTGCTCCACCGAGATTGACTGTCCAAATGATGATTAGATAATAGTTCAAAGAAATCTGATTTAATCTGTATTTTAAGATAAGAAAATAATATATCATGAAAATTTCTAATATCTACAATAAAAATAACAATTTACATACCTGAAACGTAAAACTAAACTTTTTTTTTTTTTTTGCCAGTCATAGGGCTTAAACTCTGAGCCTGGATGCTGTTCCTCAGTTCCTTTTGCTCAAGGCTATAGTGCTCTACCACTCAAGTCACAGCAGCACTTGTACAGCTTTTCTGTGATTAATTGGAGACTGAGAGACTTGTGGACTCTCCTGGCCAGGTTGGTTTTGAACCACAATCCTCAGATCTTAGCCTCCGAGTAACATGAGCCACTTGGCACCTAGCAAGGCTAGTAATTTTAGAATACACTTATAATACAATCTTATTGGGTCAGTAATCCTTTACTAGAAACACAGAAATCAGCAAGTATTCAGGCTCTTATTTAAATTTTGCCAAATTCAAGACAAGCTATATTTTATAAATTAAAAAAACTACAGGTAAGAATTTTAGATTGTTTTTAACAGTGTATTCACATTTAGCAAATACTCAGGCTTACAAATCAACAGTAAAGTTTTTGAACATCAGTGTAAGAATGATTCCTTTTTAAAAGTAAATGGATAAAATTTTTGTTCATAGAAATTAACAAGAAGGGGCTGGGAAGTTGGCTTAGTGGTACAGTGCTTGCCTCGCATGCATGAGGCCCTGGGTTCGATTCCTCAGCACCATATAAACAGAAAAGACCAGAAAAGTTGCACTGTGGCTCAAGTGGTAGGTGTTAGCCTTGAGCTGAAGAGCTGAGGGACAGCACCCAAGCCGAGTTCAGCCCCATGACCAACCAAAAAAAAGAAAAAAAAACCAAGGAAATTTCAAAATCACTGAGTACAAATACCAAGCAATTATAATGTTATCACACATCTAAAATAAAAAT
The DNA here is from genome assembly GCF_000151885.1 of Dipodomys ordii. Classification (NCBI taxonomy): domain Eukaryota; kingdom Metazoa; phylum Chordata; class Mammalia; order Rodentia; family Heteromyidae; genus Dipodomys; species Dipodomys ordii. Next base: position 6,412,361 of record NW_012267301.1, read on the forward strand.
AATGCCAGGGGCTGGTAACTCAAACCTGTTATCCTAGTTACTTAGGAGGCTGAGATCTGAGATTGGGGTTCAAAACCAGCCTAGGCAGGAAAGTCCATGAGACTTACCTCCCATTAACTGCCAAACAACTAGAAGCAGAGCTGTGCTCAAAGAGGTAGAACACTAGCCTTGAGCAAAAAAAGCTCAGGGATGTGCCCAGGCTCCATGATCGACAAATAAATCAATTAAATAAAAACAAGGTAAAAACTTTATATTCTGCTTTTACAAGATGTTTGTATCTTGATATATAAGAAAATTATGCAATTTGTGGTCATAGTTGATCACCACTAAAAAAATTCAAATTATCTGTATTTTTTAGCTATTAGACATGCCTTTTTACTGTTGCAGAACTCAGAATACATGAATACATCAAATACCATCAACATTCTAGATATCAAAAATGTTAACAATCTTAATTGTTTAAACCTCAGGTAAATATAGCATTTTTTAATCAAACTTTGAGGACCTGTCTTATAAACCACTCTCATTTCAATGAAGGATTCTGGCCATGTCAAGAACCCTACCCACAACTGGGGTTAAACATTCTTTCGGCCTAGATGATCAAGGGAATGAGAAATTCCAAGTGGAATCAGAATTTAACATCTGTGAGCACAAAAATAAACCATTCCTTTTGCTTATTCCTACCCTATCAATTCCCCCTTTTCCTTTAAAGGATCACAAAGAAGTTTAATGGAAAAAAGGTCAATGTGCATAATATGTTATTTAAAAAAAACAAGACTTTCTACATCAGAAGCTAATCATCAACTGTGGATATTTCCACTACTGAACATGTCTCATGATTTTGTGTGAGAAATACTCTTAAAACTCGCACTTTATGAGTTTATGCTGCAATATGATCTAATTTTTCATTCACTCTAATTTATAACACGATGAGCACAATATTCCTGGAAGTGTTTGGTAACTACAGGGAAAATTTACAATATTTGTTTTAAATAAAACATGTATTTTGTACCAAACAGAATTATTCTTAGCCACAGAAATTTATACTTAACATATACTTTTTCATATATATATAGAGAGGGGGGGGAGGGAGAGAGACTTAAATGTCTTTCAATATCAGACATAAAGATTTCTTTAGAGTCAGGAGCTGGTGGCTCACACCTATAATTGTTGCTACTCAGGAAGCTGGGAGCCAAGGATTCTGGTTCAAAGCCAGTCTAGGCAGGAAAGTTCTGGAAGTGGAGCTGTGGTTTAAGTGGTAGTGTGCTAGCCTTGAGTTTTGAAAAAGTTCAGGGAGAGCACCTAGGCCCTGATTTCAAGTCCCAGGACTGGCACAAAAAAAAAAAAATTTTTTTAGATGTGTAATGTATAAAGGAATGAAAAATAAGCAAATTTTAACTTCAAACTTTCATTATAATAGGTTATAAATAGGTTGCTGGGGCTGCTATATATGAAAATTATTTGATGGCTGCATAAATAGCAAAAAAAGTCACTTACCATTAGCTCAATTCAAAAGTCTATTCTTTTTTTTCTTTCCTTATTATAATAAAGATACTTAACAAACAAGAGAGTGTCAATACCACCTGCAAGTTTCAAATGTATTATTCTAAACGATAAACTAACCATAACTTTACAAAACCTGATTAATAATAATTTTAAAAACCCAGCAAACTAGTAGGTGATTGCTTTGAAAAACAAAACCAAATAAAAAGCATGGATTTTTGTTGCTGTTGGCTGTAGAGCTTGAACTCTGGGCCCGGGTGTTGTCCCTCAGCTCTTCAGCTCAATGCAAGCACTCTACCACTTGAGCCAGAGTGCCACTTCCGATTTTCTGGTGGTTTATTGGAGGTACGAGTCTCACAGACTTTCCTGCCCGGGCTGGCTTTGAACCATAATCCTCAGACCTCAGCCTCCTGAGTAGCTAGGATTATAGGCATGAGCCACCAGTGCCCGGCTTGAAGGGAGTATTTTTTAATAAAATGAAGAACTTTCACAAAACTTTTGTCTTCCCTAGTTACATAAAAGTGACAAAATGAGCCACATGACAGTGGTTCATACCTGTAATCCTAGCTATTCAGGAGGTGATATCAAGATTGTTGTTCCAGCCAACCTGGGCAGGTAAGACTGGACTATATCCCCATAGAGGGAAGCTGGTCTAATGGGGCATGCCTATGATCTCAGCAAACATGGGATGCTTAAAGTGGGGGATCACAATCCAGGCAAACAGCTGGGCAAGAGTTATTCTAAAAATAACAGGACAAAACAGGCTAGAGGTATGGCTTAGCCAACCAAATACAAGATCCTGAGTTCAAGCCCTAATACTGCCCTCCAAAAAAATGTTCAGAAAATTCATTACAAGTACAAAGAAAAACATATTCAATTTGTAGAAAAGCAATCCTACAATATCAAGTGATCATTGGTTTGTTTTAGTTGAATAAGTTGCTTGAAAGTCAGAAGTAACATGATCATGATTCTTATTCAACATTAAAAACATTGTAATTTTGTTTTGTGACTTCATGTTTTATATTTTATGTTTATGTGCTTTTGTGCATTTCCTCTAAGTAGCATCTTTTTTAAAACCTATGAGTAAAATAATTCTGGAAACTTGTACTTTGAAACACAATAAACCAGAAATTAGGGTGGATACCACAAGCTGATTCACCTAATGCTACTGCTATTTTAAATGAAAGAGGCTTCTCCCTAAAAAGATTAATATTATTTCTGTACCAATATTTCTTAATAGAATTTGTAGTATTATATTTAGCTTTCAAGAATCCTTAGACTTAGAGGTTATTTTCCTTCATTCATAAAGCCCCACAGAACACTCAGGAGAGCAGTTGCAGGTATTGATGGTTTATGCACCACTAGTGCCATCCCCTACCTCTGTGGTGAGCTCTCTCCACTGCCAACATTGCTATCCAATGACATTTGAAATTCATTAATCTTTAATAGCTGACCTTTAATTCTGATAAGCAATAATTTATTGTAAGACATGTTTACTAAAAGATTAGAAGATACTCAAATGCTACTTTTTAGAGGGCAAAAAGATAAAGAAGTTCTTTGAAACACAAATGTTACCACCTATAATAAATCTTAGAAGCTTAGTGGGCACATAGCAGGTACCATTAAGCACGCAGTCCTAAAAAAAGTAGTTCTAGACTTACTAAACATATTATTTAATTAATGATAAAGCAATTCTATATAGTTTAATGAAGTCATTAAAATAAGCATGGTAGAAATAAAGGGACACAAACAGTTGTTCAAGTTAACTTAGAAGAAAATAACAATAAACAGATCTGATTGTTTATGACTATTTTGAACGAGTGAGAAATAGCACAACAATTAGACCTTTTCCATTCACATACTTTATCAATCACATTATTGAGACCAAACCATCTTACCTTCTCACCTCTGGTCTTCGAATCTTCTTTCTCTTTCTTCCTTGCAGCTGCCACAAACTCATTAAACAAAGCTTCTCGATCTTTCATTTTTTCAATTGCCTTGAATCTTGAGTCTTTAGCATGTTTGGCTGCAAATTCACTAAAAGTAGCTCTGTAACAAAATGGTGCATAAGTGTGTTCGTTACTTCTACTTGGAAGAATGCAACAGAAAGTATCATTTTCCTAGCAAGAATATATGATGGAGAAAATTCCCAAAATATCCAAACAGTAAATGAACAGAAAAGACTAAAAAGGGACAAATTACATACATGATTAGCAATTGATATGCTATCAGCATAGAATCAAGAAGACATCATTTTTTATTCTTTAAAAAGGCAAATCAGAGATTAAGGAATTTGTATGCTTCAAGGGCATTAAAAGCTCATCTGCTAGCATTCATTTCTTGCCATAAAAGAATGACTTACTAGATTAACTCTATAGACAACTATAAGACAAATTACATGGAGCAGCTACTTTTGAGCAGCTGAAACCAGGCCAAACCAGGCATATTTGGAACTAGCTTAGCTTATACAGCAAAGCCATCTCCAAACAAACAAAAAATAAAATAAAATAGAAGGGAACATGGGGGTGGATGGGGGTACAGAAATAGACTCTGTCAAGGGATGGGTAGTAGGGACAGGGAGTTGGGCTAACAAACGATGAAGAAGGTTGGATATTGTTCAAATAGATTATTTTCAACTATGAAAACAAAATAATGAAACCTGTTTTAAAAAAAAAATGAAGAGAGCTTAATCCTGCAATTCTAGCTACTCAGGAGGATGAGATCTGAGCATCACAGTTTGAAGTCAGTCTGGGCAGAAAAGTCTCCATGAGACTTTTATCTCCAAATAACTCAAAAGCCAGAAGTGGTGCTGTAACTCTACATGGTAGAGTGCTAGCCTTGAGCATAAGAACTCAGGGACAGTGCCCAGGCCTTGAGTTCAAGCCCCACAAAGAGAAATTTATGAGGTAAACTGATCATTGAGCAATTTCCTTTCAGATAATTTCCTTATTATGAAACTGGAGTATATAGAATATAGAGGTCTAAAGGCTTCAGGAGGCAAACATCAGAAATTAAACGGTAAATAGCAGAAAAATAAGTTAAGGGAAGACGAAAGCTCAACGGAATATTTGCCTAGTTACCACAAAGCCCTGAGTTCAAAACCCCTAACCACTGAAAAAAATAACAAAACTCAATTCTTCATAAGAAAACCACCTACATTTAAGCCTGGCATGGTGGCCCACATTTATAATCTTAGCTATGCTACAAGGCCAAGACCAAGAGTTTTGCATTTCAGTGCCAACCACAGCAAAAACTTTCTTAGACCCTATCTTAACTAATTCAAAACCCGGGTACAAGTTGTATACATGTTATCCCAGCTACATGGAAATCTGTGATAGGGAGGATTGCATTTTAAGGCCAACCTGGGCAAAAGGTTTTGTGAAACCCCTTCCATCCACCTCAACAGAAAAACTTGAGTGTGAGGGCACACACTTGCCATACTACCTATGGTAGGAATCATAAATAGCAGGATTGTGCTCTTAAAAATCAAACAGCAGCAACAAAAGAGAGGACTGGAAGTGTAGCTTAAGTAGTACATACTTAAATCAATGTTTATAAAAATGTAAAGTCAGTTATGGGCTGGTGGCTAATTCCTGCAATCCTAGTTATTCAGGAGGCTGAGATCTAAGGATTACAGATCAAAGCTAGCCCGGGCAGGAAATTTTGTGTGACTCTTATCTCTAATTAACCACCAGAAAACCCAAAGTGGTTTAAACTGGTAGACCACTAGTGTGGAGAAGAAGAGCTCAGAGACAAGCCCTATGGCCGATCAAAAAACAAACAAAAAAGTCAAAATATAAAAAAATTAGCTATTACTTATAATATTTAATATATTTACTATAATATACTAGAATGAAATGCTAGGATTAGGTACAAATGGAGACGGTCTGTAACTTCTCAATTCTGAAAACAGACATGGTATTTAAAAAGAAAAACCCTAATAAGGAAAAGAGGTGGGCTGGTAGTAGGAGATGGGGGCAGATGGAAACAGTTGATTATTATGGAAGAGTCAGAAGATATTGGCCATTAAGTAATTTTTCCCAGTCAGTCTTTCTTCTTGGAACAAACTACCGTGTTCTATATTTACTAGCTCTACTAAAGCTTTTTGGCAATAACCTTCCTCCCAATTCAAAAGTAAAACAGAACAATAGAATAGGTGACACTGACCAAGATGCATTGAACTTATAAAGTAATTTGCTGAATTTAAACTTTGTACAACTAAAGATAAAAAGTAAACTAGTGGGCTGGGAAGGTGGCTCAGTGGTAGAGCGCTTGCCTTGCATGCTTGAGGCCCTGGGTTCAATTCCTCGGTACCACATAAGCAAAAAGGAAAAAAAAAGCCAGAAGTGGTGCTGTGGCTCAAGTGGTAGAGCACTAGCCTTGAGTTGAAGAGCTAAGGGACAGCGCCCAGGCCCAGAGTTCAGGCTCCACGACCGACAACAACAACAAAAAGTTTATGATAAAGACATGCCATACAATAGGCCTTATGTTCAGGCCCAGAGTTCAGGCCCCACGAACGGACCCCCCCAAAAAAAGTAAACTAGTAAATATTTTTTCTCACTTTCAATTTACTCTTGTTTTTTTCTACTTAGGTATAAAACTGGTTTTAAATCTATGTGTTAGAGTTAAATATATCAGTGTAGCAATATAGCACACAATGCTCCAGCTGCTTGATTGGTTTACTTTATGAAGTCATCAGCATGATATAGGCTACTTAAGCAATTTTATATGCACACAAAGTACATCAGACTTGAATCTACAAAAGGTAAACCCCAGGGGACTTTATTATTCCCAGACAACAGTATGTAACTTTATTTTACTGAACCATGTGAAAATAAACTACCTTCATCTATAAATGTTTTGGCTCCTGGGAGTAAAGCTTTTAACTTATTTTTTTCAATAATCCTAATACTCAAGAAAATTACTAATTTTCTAGTATTATTTACTACCAATAAATATTCAGATTTCATCAACTGAAACTATGATCTACATATCCACTCTGTAAAAAAGCCATTATGTAAATACTCCATTAGCATTATTTCTAAAACGTATATTTCTAAAACATGTATTTATATATTAATTTAACATGCTTCCTTTCATATTTCAAATATAAAAATCTAATACTAAATCTACTATCTCCAACAATGATTCTTCGGTATCTTTACTGTTAAGCAAATGTTAGAACAAAATGAGCTGTTGGAAAAAATACAAACTCCAAGATCTACCCTATAGTTTAGGAACTCTCCATGGAGTTGGGATATAGCTATGTGGTAGAGCACTTGCCTAACATGTACAAGGCCCTGATTTGATCCCTAATACTGTAAATAATAAATGGCTTCATAAGCCAGCATGATGGTACACAACTACGGTCCTCACCACTTGGGAAGCTGAGGTAGGTCAGCTGGGAAACATGGCCAGACAACGCCTACCTTTCTCCCCGACCAAAAAAAAAAAAAAGAATTTTCCACCTAACAGAATTCACAGCAACCTGGTTTCCAGTAGCTCACACCTACTCAGAAGGCTGAGATATGAGGATCTCGATTTAAAGCCATCCAGGGCAGGAAAGACCATGAAATTCTTATCTCCAATGAACCACCAGAAAACCAGAAGTGGCACTGCAGCTCAAGTGTAGAGCACTCTCCTTGAGCTGAAGAGCTGAGGGACAGTACTCAGGCCCAGAGTGCAAACCCCACAACTGACTGCCCTCCCCCCCAAAAAAGAATTCACAGCAACCAAATCACACTATTGTCTCTATCGGTACTAGTCTGTGCAGTAGTGGATTGAGCTGAAATCTCAACTTCACTTCCTAATCTGCTTGTCTTATTCTCCTGATGTGTAAAATAGGTATGGCCTGAGAACCTGAAGATTAAATACTGAATTTTGACTGTCCAAAAGATTCAATAAGATATGTTAATATGTATACATAAAACTATGCATTAATTGCACATAAGCAAATAAAATTCACCATAATCACCGTTATTGTTGTAATTCTAGGCACATATGTTCACAGTGGCTCATTTTCTTCAATGTATTCATTCAATACATATTGACCAATGATTGAAACTATCCATAATCTAAAACAAAGGTCCCTCATCATTTCAGTTTGATCAAAATGTTATTCCCATAATATATATTACGTATAAAATTTTATGAAGGTAAGTGCAGATTTTATATCATTTAGCAGATTCCTGAGGAACTTACTGCTACAGGAGAGCTTTTAAATCAAAGCTACCCTTTAGGGCTCATGAGAGACTCTTCTAAAGGAAACATCAAGATTAGAAAGGCAGAAATCTGTTATTCTAGCTATGTATGAGAGGCTAAAATTGGAGGATGAAATTTTGAGGCCAGTCTAGGCACAAATGTTCACAAGACTCCTTTCTCAAGTAAAAGTTGTGTGTGGTGGTACATATCTGTTATCCTAGCTGTACCGAGATGCCTCAAATAGGGAGAGGGAGGCTCAGGCAATAAAGAAGACCCTATCTAACATAATCAGTGTAAAAAAAGGACAAGGTGGGGCTGGGAAGGTGGTTCAGTGGTAGCGCTTGCCTTGCATGCATGAGGCCCTGGGTTCTATTCCTCAGTACCACATAAGCAAAAAGAAAAAAGCCAGAAGTGCACTGTGGCAAGTATTAGAGCGCTAGCCTTGAACTGAAGAGCTGAGGGAAAGAGCCCAGGCCCAGAGTTCAGGCCCCACAACCGGACTCCTCACCCCCCAAAAAAAGGACAAGGCATGAGTCAGAGGTAAGAATACCTGGCTACTAAGTACAAGTCCTGCGATCAAAGCCCAGAACTGCCCAAAATATTTTTAAACCTTTTGAACAACGGAGACCAAAAATCAAGTAACTATTTTCACAACCAATTAACCAAGACACACACACATAGATAGATAGTCTCACACTCAGATTAATCTTAAGAGAAAATACATGTTTTGATGTTTCACAATAATAGACCATATACCTTGGGTTAAATTTTGCTTCTTCCATCATTTTTTTGAAATCTTCCTTAGCTTGCATTATTTTGTTTTTCTTTTCCCTGCGTTCTTCCTCTGCCCTGGTCTTTACATACTGATCAAACACCTATGGAAAAAACACACATTTTGATAAGTCAGTCTTTCATATAGGTAATTTAACCACCAAAAAAGTCTTTGTCTAAACTGTAAAAGGAAAAAAAATTATGTGTAAGTAATTAAAAGCAAATTATCCATAGGAAGTCTCACTTTAAAGTTTAACGGAATTGTTATACAAGCACATGGCTCTCTACTCAGGCAACTAGAACAATAACAAAAAAAAAACAAGCCTGAAAACCTCTGATTTTTGTAATTTTCCCTAATTACAAATCATACTCACAATTATTTTATGCTAATTCAAGCAATTTACAAATATGTAGGAGAAATATGTAAGAGAAACCACCCAATCCATTCCAGAAAAAAAAAACAACAGTAGGAATTTAGCTTAATTTTACTTTAGTGCTTAGGACATAATTTTTACCAAGATGCAATCATGCTTTACATTTGTTCTACACTTAATCATGTACAGTTAAGATAGTGAACTGAGCATCTAATTCCCACCTTCTTCAAATCGTAATAAAATGACAGTAAGAGCTCAGCTTGGTGGTACACAAAGTAATCCCAGCTATTCAAGAGGTGCAGGTCTGGAGGATCATTAGGCCAGCCTGGGCAACAATTAGTGAGACTCCATCTCAACCAACAAGCTGGATACAATGGACCATATCTAGTTATTGGGAGGCACAGGTAGGGTAGCAGTCTGCGACTGGCCCATAGCAAAAACACTATCCAGGGCTGGGAAGGTGGCTCAGTGGTAGAGCGCTTGCCTTGCATGCCTGAGGCCCTGGGTTCGATTCCTCAGCACCACATAAGCAAAAAGAAAAAAGCCAGAAGTGGCACTGTGGCTCAAGTGGTAGAACGCTAGCCTTGAGCTGAAGAGCTGAGAGACAGCGCCCAGGCCCAGATTTCAGGCCCCACGACCAGACCCTCACCCCCCAAAAAAACACTATCCAAAAAATAACTAACAAGGGCTAGAGGCATGTCTCAAGTAGTACAGTATCTCAATTTGTACACCAACACTGTCAAAATAAAAATAAAATGACAATAGAAAGATTTTATTTTCATTTTTGAAAAATAAAACAAGGCTAGGATAAGAGAAAAACCATTTAGGAAATTGCAAATGGACAGAAAATTGATGTTAACAGATATAAAGAAGCTCCAACAGAACCAGGCAGACAAAATAAATATCAGCAATTTATTTATATAGATTGATGGATTTATAATCTGAGAATGCCAAACAACTCAGGAAGGAATACAGTGCAGCAGACATCTGCTGAAGTGTGGGTGTGGTTTAGCTACAACAGCCCTAACAGTGAAAGGCTGTTTAGAATCTAGGAGATATGTTCTGAACACTACTAGTTTTTACCCCACTAAAAGAAAAGTTCCTGTTCTCATGAGCAAAGAGTTAATCAAACTTTGGCTTGCAGATTGGTTTTAAAGAGTTCAAAAACATTTTAATGTTTTAAAAGGATTAGAAAACTAAGTAAATTTTATGATACATACAATTTAAGCACTAGTCATATTTGCTCCTTTACATCATATATGGGTATTTACACAATAAAATAGGTACACAGTTACAACAGATAGATACAAGGCCCACAAACCCTAAAATATTAGTTAGCTTCAAGTTTACATTAAAATTATGCTGAAACCTAGAAGGTAAAACCAAGTATCTCCTACTAGGGGAACATAAATAAGGAATAAGGCAACATACCAAAGTAAGAACCTGAGGCTGTTTCAAATGCATACCAAATATTAAGATCGATCTTTGAGAATCAAGGCAACAAGATGTATGGACCCCTACCAAAGACTACAAGTCTTTATTGGGAATTGAAAAACCTAAGGAGTACTGGTTCTGAAGAATTATCAAGAGATCAGCTTAAAACCCCCTCCAGTAAGTTTCTCAACCTGGGCACTATATACAGTGAGCTGTAGATCACCAACCTCACCACTGCTTTCCTTCAGTTGTGACAACCAAAAGTATGCTCAAGGGGGGAAAAAAAACACTCCTGATTGAGACTTGTGAAAAGTACCAAATCATGATTACACACCTAGATGCTAAGAGTACCCAACAATGTTTCAGCGCTTCACTGCTAATTATGAGGCCAGGACTGTAAGACATCTGAGGATGTCTTAAGCAGGAAAACCAGAGCTCTAATCAGGAGAAGTTCAGAAATTAGTAAGGGAAGAAATGAGAAATTAAAAACATGAGAAACAATGACAAAAGTGGTAAAGCCTTATACCATGTGTAAGAGCCTGGACTTTATTCCTAGTTACTCAAAAAGAAACTTAGAAGAGGGGAAAACCTACATTTGCAGAAGATGAAACATAAAAGAACAGAATGGCTTCAAATACACAAAAGCTGACAGTAAAGTGATACCTTCAAAATTGTAGGCCATTTCCCTAAACTATAATACTTCTGTAGAAAAAAGTTTTTATATGCTGGCAGTGTTTTCCAGCTCCTTTCTTCCTATTCGTTTTCCTTACTTACAAAATAATTAAAGGACATGAAAACTGTAAGGGAATTTATATTACCTTTTAAACGGGGTGGGGGGGGCGCTTATTCTGAGGCAGGATCTTGCTATGTAACCTATAATTGCCTAGACCTTACACTCCTCCTGCCTTTGCCTTTGAGTACAGATGTGAGTCATGACTGGCTTTTACATTACCTTTCTCTTGAGGCATCAGAATTTTATGTTTTCTCCTTTGGTATAGTCAAGACCACAGTTAGGCCAAAACTTGGAGATGCCTCTAAGTTTTTCCTAATTATTTCTGTCCTCATGTCTATCATGTTCCCTATTTTAAGCAATTATAAATTCAACTCATGAGCCAAACCTTTAGTACTATGAGAGTAAGTAAGCATTAATAACAATTTCTAGCTTACTCTTTAGACATAAGTGAAATACATATTAAAGGGTTAGTCCTTCAAAGTAGCTGCTAGGGTACTGTAGGGTACTGTACTCCAATCTCTAATTGTAAGTTTGTTTTGCAAAATTACACTATAATTTTTAACCTTTTCACATGCACTTTTTTCCAAAATGAGTTTCCAAAAGTAGGAGGCTTTATTATTTAATCCTGCTGTCAAGTTAATTTGTAATTTGACATTGATTCAGTAGACTACATGAATCATCTGTGTAATCATGCTGATAATGTTCATACTATAACACTCTCAAGCATAGAAGACTCCAATAATATATAGTAAAAAAGGATAGGTGCTTGTAATCCTACTCAGGAGGCAGAGACAGGAGGATCATTCATGTGTTTGAGTCCAGCCTAGGCAAAGTTCAACAGACCTATCTTCTAAAAACACACCAACAGGAAAGAGGAGAAGGCATGGATGGCTTTATTAACATGCCCATAGCCCTGGGTTCAGTAATTCCCAGTACCACAAAAACAAACAAAAATAAAAACATAAAGATCAAATAAACCCATTTTGAAATATAGACAACTTATCTTGAACAATTACATACTCTAGAGCCTAAAATCCTACATGGAAACAAGGTCATTTAAATGACCTTTTATCTAAAACCAGATTAAAGAAGAAAAAGCCTAAATTAAAATAACTGGTTATGGTTATATATAGAGAGATACATTATCTCTATATCTATAATATAGATATTTCTTTATTATGTCTATATAGACATCTATATCTGTAGATACAGATCTAAAGATGCAAACTGTAGCATTTATATAAACAGATGTAAATAGATTAACTAGAAAAGGACAAACTGAAGTGGATACACTGTTTAGATAAGGCATTTCCATTTCCAGTGAAATTTCCATCTTTTAAATCAAAGCACAAACTTCAGATATAAAATTACAAAGTAAGGGCTGGAAAAGTGGCTCAGTGGTAGAGCGCTTGCCTTGCATGCATGAGACCCTGGGTTTGATTCCTCAGCACCACATAAGCAAAAAGAAAAAAAGCCGGAAGTGGCGCTGTGGCTCAAGTGGTAGAGCGCTAGCCTTGAACTGAAGGGCTGAGGGACAGCATCCAGGCCCAGAGTTCAGGCCCCACGACTGGATCCAAAAACAAAACAAAAAATTATAAAGCAAAATGTATAGCCTACCACTTTTAATGGTTTCTCCTTTATTGTATTATTCCCATGTAAACAATAAAACCAAGTACCCATGTATGTGTATGTACACAAACATACACCAAATGTCAGCCTGTCCTTCCTTACCCTAAAGTGTTTAGAAAATTTTAACTGAAAGGGCTAAGAATCTTTAAATAGAGATTACTCTAAAATAGAATACTTTTCTCTTTTTAAGTGTTACTCTATTAAGAAAGTAATCACCACCGGCTTGCAGAATGTTTCCAAATCGGATAAAAACATAATTCTCAATGTTACATATAATCTCAAAGAAAGAAAAATTCTAACTTTAGTGCCATGAAGATAAGCCATGGAAGTTTTTACGTAAGTTTCCTGTATATTCAGGTTAGGCATTATTCCTGACGATACACACAGAGCAATAAACAAAGCTCCCACCCTTATATATTCTGTAGTAAGAAGATACACATGATCAAAAATGTAAAAGAAAAAACAAAAAACCTTAAGAACAATGTGACTTATATAGAAAATAAAGATAAAGGTAATATTTACAGAATGATCAAGAGCCACAAGACAATACCTGAATGAAATGATGGAGCAGAGGGTATAGGAAATACCAAAATGGGCCTAGTTTAGACAAAGAATGTAAAGGTTGGTGTGGCTATAATGCAACAATGCATTAAACATAAGAGCTACAGAAATACACAAGAATATATATTCTTCTAAATGAAATGGGAAGCAACAGACTTAATGGAAATGCTCATTTAATTTGATCTCTCCATAAACTTACTGGTCTGACAGCTTTATGGAAGAGGGAGGCAACTGTTAAGATTAAATAGGAGGTGGTTACACAGTTAACAGTTGACCGTGGTCGCTTGGATTAGGTTGTCAGTGGGAAAATGCTGTTCTAGAAGTTATTAGAAAAATTTTTAGAGGTAACTTGCTGATAAAATGGAAGTGGGTACAAAATAAAGGTTCGTGCTGTAACCCCGGCATGGTTGATGAGATATTCCAAGGGGAGGGCCACCCTGAGCATCACAGCAAGTTCCAGGTCACCTGGGGGTATATAGTGAAACAGTCTCAAATCATTCAAACGCATGCAGGTGCACAAACACGCACACACACACATACACAATTTAAAGCAAATAGTTTAGAAGAACTACCCAGAACAACAACTTAAACAACAAAAAGAAACTGCTATAAAGCTTGAAAAGCAAAAGCTAAAAAAAAATTATGTCATAAGTGCTAAAATATATTATGTCTGATACACTACAAATATTTTTCGTCAGTAAATTCCACAGGTAGGGCTGCACGCAAATTAGCACTAGCACAAAATTGCTAAGTATTCCAATCACTGCTTTATAAATACTGAATACTATAACCAAATGAAATCTTATAGCTCAAAAGCACCACAGTAAGTAGTTCAAATACTCACCAGTTTATAGAAATCAGGATGGTTCAGCTAAGTGATTTATGTAAGTTGGAAGTACAATGCTTAGAGAAAGAAGCAACTACCACAAAGTTATACTGAATCATTATGGGAATATCAGCTTACTAACAAGGCAACTAGTTCACACAAGCCCAGTTCAGGAAGGACCCTGAAGTGTCCACATTTCTAAAGTTATGATGATCATAATTTTATAAGTAATACTGCAATGCACACTTTGCATATATGGAATATATGAGATACAAACATGTCTGAGCACTAGCTACAATGTATACACTGAAATACATGTTCAAGTTGGCAGACATTAACCAAGAAGGTTAACGGTGGTCTATTTTGGCAAGCAGGAATATAGGTCTTTTTCCTTTGCCCTCACCTGTATTCTGCTAGTTTTCTAAATTTGTATCATCTGACCAATAAAAAGCAAAAAAATACATAACCTCAATGTTGTGAGGCAGAGGCACAAAATCAGCCATGTCCAAAATGTCCAAGTATTTCAGAGGCAGAAAGGTCTAAATAGGCCCCTAATGAACTATGTATTAAGATCTAATATTGTAAAGTACTATTTTTTTTTTTTTGTCGGTCGTGGGGTTTGAACTCTGGGCCTGGGCGCTATCCCTACACTCTTCAGCTCAAGGCTAGCACTCTACCACTTGAGCCACAGCACCACTTCTAGTTTTCTAGTGCTTTATTTGCGATAAGAGTCTCACGGACTTTCCTTGCCAGGCTGACTTGGAACCGTGATCCTCAGATCTCAGCCTCCTGAGTAGCTAGGACTATAGGCAGGAGCCACCGGCGCCTGGCTGTAAGTACTATTGAGAGAGAGAGAAAAAAAAATGACACTTTATTCCTTTATAACTATGCTGTTGCTGGGTTTGGCAGTATCTACTTATAATGCTAGCACTAGGGAGGTGGAGGCAGGAGGATTCTGCAACCAATGCTGGACCTGTCTCAAGGAAAAAAAAAAAAGAAAACTGCTAAAAGCTGAGGCATGATGCAAATGGTAAAGTTTCCACTTAAAAAACTCCCTGAATTCAAGCCCAAACATTGCCAAAAGAATGGAAAAGGAAAAGAAAAAAAAAGAAAAAAAGACATATTGCTAAGGCATATAACCTTCTTACAACAATTTATTTTGCATTTTCTTTTACCTGTTTTCGTTCTTTAGGATTGAGAAGCAAGTACCGAGGATCAAAAACTATCTTGTGCAACTCCTTCTCCCATGTTGAAAAAGCAGACACCTTTAAAATATAAAATACATTGCCTCATAATTAAGTTTGCCTTAAAAATGTAAAGGTCATAATTTTGCTTGAAATCTACAGGACATCTGTTTATAATGGAGACATAAAAACCACACTGAAGTTCCCATCACTAATAAATGACAAGCAGTGGGAGGCCAGTGATAGCAAATTTCCACACTAATTGGCTGTGAAGACCTCTATATTATATAGAAATAACATATTAATTACTCATTAAAATAACCACTACTGTGTGACATTTAAAAAACAGTACATCAGAAAAAGCCTTGAAGATTTACATTTTGATTTCCCACACAAGCTCCCATCTCATGAAAAATGATGTGATTTAAAACTGAACAGTTTTATTCAAGTGAATTTTTGAACTAAACATAAACGTTGAAAATTTCAAGTTCTCACAATAGCATAAAAGTATCAGCTCTCTTTTAACCAAAGCAACTCCTACAATATTAAGAAAAGAATCATATATACCTTACCTATCCGAAGTAATCCGCCATTCTGTAATGTTAACACTTATTTTACTCACCAAAATTAAGTGACCCAACAAATGTTAAATGTTATTTGTACTTAGAAGGACAGTAAAATGGCATTTAGTTAAACATAATGTTATTAGTCACTGGCAAGGCCATTTGAAAAGAATGTCTAGTTATTTGATAGTATACCCTTATCCCCCCCCACAACAGGAGCACTAACCTTAGATTTGACCTTTTAGCAAGACATATTTTATATTACTTATACAAAACAGAAATATCTCCCCCAAAGATTGTTTTCTGACCCCTCTCTCTAGCAGCATGTCCTTGAACTGCTTCATTCGGGCCTCCAGAGGGACAATGGCCCTTTCTCGGGCAGCTTTAATTTCCGCTTCCATTGCAGCTTCTTTCTCTGAATCAATGTCTTTATTATCATCTCTCCTATAAAAAATAAAGTAAAATGGAGCATAAGGGATCAACAAACAATTAATAGCAAACCTTACTAAAATCTTAGTCAATGGAATTTTAAAACTCACTACTAAGCAGCATATTTTTGACAAAAGCAAATTATATTGAGGGTTCCATATAAACCCTAAGAAATAAGACTTTCATTCTAATAGTAATATAATTACAGGTTTATGATATTATAACGGCTATCGTTCCCTGACTCTAGTTAACATACAAAGTGAATGCTTACAAAAATGAAAAGCTTTTCTAGCTCATCAAGCTTATCTAGCTTATAAAAACTGTTACAACTGAACAGAGTAGAATATAGTATTTTAGCTCTTGAAACAATATACAAAATAGCACTTCCTAAAATATTTTATATTGCAAATTCCTAAGATACTTTAAAAATCTAATAAAATTGATGCTAAGCCTTAGTACTGTCGAGTATTTATTTTGAAAATAAAATTACAGTACCTTATAACTTAGCCAAGTGGATATGTGAGATATATGCCTTACCTACCTGATATTTTTATTACTCACTTTCTAGGTTATAAATTGAGATTTAAGTTGAATGACAGAGAGAAACATGGGCCCAGGAGTAGTTAAGTAGTAATACTAGAAATGATAACTGTTCAATAACTAAACTATTTCTATTCTTCCAAAAATGCACGTTGGGGCTAAGGGTAGACCTATTGCTTATGTGGCACTCAATTGAGATTGTGAACATGAAATCAAGTCACCTCTCAAAACATATGCATCAATGGAAAAAGCTTACTCATGTAAATAACCCAAAAATGTTAAATGAATAATATTCATGTATCTGAACAGATCCTCTTTTTTAAATATGAACTTCTAGAGTACATAGTATTATAAAATTGGTTCACATTCCCCACAAAAATTAACTGGAAATTCAAAGCATGCTATATAGGGAACTACAGGCAGCCCAGGAGATTAATTACAACTAAGGCTAAACCATATATCTAAGTGAGAGGAATTAGTAACTTAGGGAATAGAAACCAAAGAAACAAGAGACAGTTATGACCTGCAGGAACCTAGCAAGATAGTCTGTGACCTAAAGTATGCATAAAACAAACAGATAAAAGCAATTTGCCAAACAATATGCCTTTTAAAAGTAACTTAAGAATTATTTAGAGTTAAAATGCATCCAAGAAATACAGTAATAAAAACAAATAATCTTTACAGATTTATACTAAATGAAAATGTCACAATACAAACTATCACTATCTATCTCAATGAAAGAAATGAAAGAAAAACTGAGCCAGAAAAAATAGGCTTTTAGCTTTGTACCTAAATAGAGAAGCTCGGGCAATCCACATAAAGGACTTCTTTGACATTCTCCTGATAAAAGCAGTTAAAAACCTTACAGAGTTGTCTATAAGAACAAACAATTAAAAACAACCTAAAAGTTTAACATCATAGAAACATCCAAAATTATGGTACATAAACAGAATGAACAGTCATTTATAATAATTAAGAAAATAAATATATTATTCTAGAATTCTTTAAAAAGAACACAAAGTTGGTTAATCACAACTAATAAAGATATATTTGGTTAAGAACTACAAAGCCAATTGTAAAAATGATATTAGCTGTGTCAAGGTAATAGATTACAGTGATTCTCTTTAGTATCTTAATTTTTAAATCATTGTTAATAAACATATTTTTCAAAAGAACCACCCTAGATAAGGGCTGACATACTTATTTCCTTGCTATAACCTGGCTTCATTCAACCTGCCCCCTTCCAATTAGGACTATGATCATTAGTCCCTAATAAAAGGAAACTGTTTTCCTTTTTTGTTACTAAATAATGGTTCCCATTCTCCCCACCCCACTCCCCAACCTCCTACCCAAACTATCCACCTCCCCATAATTAGTAAACACCCAGATTTTATTCAACACTGGCCATGCTACTGATTCTATTTTTGTCAGTTTTTCTCTCAGAGCACTTTATAAGTTCATGGGTTAATTCCTAACTAGACAATAAAGACCAAATTCAAGGACTAGGTAGATGACAAGAATATAGGGTGAAAAGTGTATGTCAATGTTTATGAGATCACTAGGATGGAATTTGGAGGTATATATTAAAGAAAAAAGTATCTTCTAAACAAAATTTAGATTTACAGAATTTCTATAAAATAATCAACAAATTCCTAAGACTATTTGTTGTTCATAATATATATGAATAGTTAAATATATTTGAATAACCAAACCTTTCTCAAGGCTAGCAACAGAAGGGACACCATTTCTACATTATAAAGCAAAGCTATTAAATATCAAGTATAAGGAAGCAATCATGACTTCTCTCTCCTAATAATACACATAGTGGCTGTCCCTTCCAAATGAAAACTGATAATTTGAAGAGGAAAATCTACCTGGGACTGCACAAACTGTATTACTTACTTCCGCTTTTTTGCTTTAACAGGTTCATCTTCATTCATTTCTTCCATTAATTCTTGTTCTTCTTTAACTGTTAAGACAAAATTTAATCAAAACTTTTGAATAAAAAAACAATCAAGTAACTGCTGAACTACTTAGGCAATAATCCTTCTGCATATCAGTACTAGAACACTTGCAGTTTAATATTTTTTTTAAAAAAAAGCTGCTGTTTATAGTTATTTCACTCACTTGCACTCATAGAGAATTGCCACTTTTGGATGGACAGCATTGTTGGGGTCGGATGTCCTGGCAAAAACATTTCAAATATTATTATAAAGTTACATGCATGTATCTCATAAAATTTTCTTTTAAAAATTATATGCATAAACTCTTTCATAAAATGTTAAGTTTAACAATTCCATAATACTCCCCTTATATTAAAATTTCAACTTATTTAAAATGTTCATTTCCCAAACCTTAATTTTACAAATATATAAAATAATTATTTCGTAGCTGGTTTCCAGTGGCTCATGCCTGAAACCCTAGCTACTCAGAAGGCTACAATCTGAGGATCATGGTTGGAAGCTAGCCCAGGCAGACAAACTGGGGAGACTCTTCTCAAGTTAACAAAAAGCAAGAAGTAGAGCTGTGGCTCAAGTGGCAAAGCACAAGCCTTGAACAATATAACTAAGAGAAAGCACCCTGGCCCTGAGTTCAAGCTCTAGTACCACCACACATAAAAATCTTTTTCCGGATTCATACTTTATGGTACTCTTTCATGTTGTATGTTAATAAATGAATAAAATATTTGCAAACAGATTTAAAAACCAGAAGCAAATCACATACATTCTTGGTATAATTCAGTAGCTATACTTATAAGTATTATTATACCTATAAGCAAATACTGCTGAAGGGGTAAACATAGATGCCTAGCATCTTTCAGTATTAGATAGAAAATACATTCCTCTCGGGGCTGGGAAGGTGGCTCAGTGGTAGAGCGCTTGCCTTGCATGCATGAGGCCCTGGGTTCGATTCCTCAGCACCACATAAGCAAAAAAGAAAAAAAAAACGGAAGTGGCACTGTGGCTCAAGTGGTAGAGCGCTAGCCTTGAGCTGAAGAGCTGAGAGGCACAGCACCCAGGCTCAGAGTTCAGGCCCCACGACCAGACCCCCTCCAAAAAAAAAACAAAGAAAAACTTCCTCTCATTGGGAAATTACAAGTAAAAAATGTCAATATAATATGTACATGCATATATATATATATATATATATATACACACCAAGTAAATTTCTCAATCACAAGTGTTGTATTAAGATTTGTTAAATTTGAAATATTGTTATTATCATGCCTCTCTATTCTTGGAAAGAAAGCTTATTATCTAGTTGAAAAGACAAAACTTTTACAAAATTTTAGTGAACAAAAAAAAATTAAGAAAACCTGTACATTGATCAAGAGGCCTTGTATTCAAATTTCGTGAATGGCAAATCCTTTGAATAACTAAAGAGTAAAAATTAAAATATATGGGAACTATTGATTACAAAAAAAATTCATACCAATAGTACAGAAAGGTATTTTAAGGCTCACTGAGGAGCATTTTAGTGGTATTAACAAGCAGAAACAACAAAATATCCAACATATATTAGACTAACTGAAGATCTTGACAAAGACATTAAATTAAAATGCATGTATTTTACAAAATACAACTTTACTCAAATTTTCATAGTAGTCTATTTTTTTAAATTAGGTGTTCTTACTGGTCCCCATATATTTCATCATTTAAAGAACATTAAAATTAGAACATAAATTCCTAATTTAAAACTTACTTAGTTTCTTCATATCTTCCAGTCCTTTTTTATGAGGGGGCTCTTGAATAATTTTGTCAACATCTGCCCTTCCAATTAAATCGTCAGGTCGATCCCACATAGAAAGTCGGGTGGTGGGATTATAAAAGAAGACCCGCTCATCACCAGTCCAAACAACACACCTAAGAATTAATTCACAATGTCATTTTTCTGTGTTAAAGAACGTATTTCATACTTAGGTTTTTTAAGATCAATTTGCCAAATAGGAAGAGAATAAGGGGATAGGACAGGACATTTTCCTACTTCTAATAGTTTACTTACAAAGTAGCTAACTTTTAGAACTGAAGAAAACTAACTTGCTAATTAAGTGGGAGGGGAGAGAGGTGGGAAAGGAACAGCACTGTATACTGGGAAACCCAGGGAAAGCAAAAGAAATTATCAAGAGTGCTTAGGAGCTTGGTTTGGAATATTCAATGACAGTACTAAATAAATGTAATACTTTGGTTTCTCTTCAGATCGCATAATCTTTCACCTTTTACTAAATGAATGTAAAGGCAATATTGTGCAGCCATCTCAGCAGTTCTCAAGTTTTATGAACATGATAGCTCTATTCCTGTGATATAACCAAAATCACCCTTCAAATGTAATCTTCTCTGAAGACTTGAATAACTAATTATAACTGGTATAAAATGTAAAAGAGAATATCAACTGCATCAAACTACAGTCCACTGGTCCTATTTTTCAAACCACAAAACTCAGCCCCCACCCCCGCCAAATAAGTTGTGAGAGGAATCTGTAACATTTTTTCAAAAATATATAAAAATGAGGAAAACAGTCAAAATTTAGAGAAGCAATTTCAAAGGAAGTAGATTTCCTATTCCCTACTCTCCCTTATAGCTCTACCTTGACAGTGGTTCCTAATTTCAGCAAGTAGCTAACAGTTTAACAGAAGAAACCAAGTGTTTTTGGTCAGATAATCAAGTTGTCAAGCCAAAAGTGATCGATATTAAAATGATCAGAGGCTCTTATGTACTATAAAAACTATAAAAGCAAAAGACTTCATGTGACTAAAAGAAAACTGGAAATGGAAGAGATAGTAGAGAAGCAGAAATTATATTAATAAAACAAAATTTAGAAATGATAAGTAACTGTAATTTGGATCAGTAATTATCTCACTTGAAGGATGGAGGGGAAAAACAACAACAAAAACAAGAAAAGAATGAACAGAACTTCAGGAACACTATGAAACTACAATAAAATATCTCCAGAAAAAAAGAAAGTAGGTGCATCAAAACAAGCAAAGCAAACTTCTTCTCTGTTGTTTTTAATATACTATGTGATTTTTTTTCTTTTTTTTGTATATTCTTCCCCCATGGTATAACCCCTGTTGTCACTGTATTTGATTCCAGTGTCCTGCATCTTGTATGAGTTGGGGAGGTGGGGAAAGAAGGGATAGTAGGAGAAAAACAAAGGAGGGGGTAACAATACTCAATAGGAAATGGACTCATTACCTTACTCCTATAACTGCAATCCCTCTGTACAATAAAAAGGTATTAAAAAAAGAAAAAGTATTTTCAACAAGGAAAGAAAATATTAAAATGAGTATGAGATAGATCATATGGTTCAGTAAAAAAATCTTTTAGCACACCTGAATGGCACATAATAGTATAAACTCATAATGCATTTTCAATTATCTTCTATCTGCTTCTACCAAAGAGATCTAAAAACAACTAATTCAATAATAACACTAGCCCTAAATTTCACACTATGTCCTATAAATGATACTTCCCATAACTAGGACTCTTTGGACAAAGAACTAATTCTAGGTCAGAGGTAGAAGATATACAAAACAAACCCTAAATATCCTGTCATAATAAAAATGCAAATAAAGAAAACAATTATAGCAAATAAAAACTCAGGAGCCAGCCTTAAAGAGAACAAGATGAGGAAACTAATTAAAATAATAACTATAAGGGATAAAAACAAAATATATTTAAATCTGTAAGTAATACTCAAGCCAACTCTATTTCTAGAAACTGGTTCTCCTTTCCACTATAGTTTGTAGCAGAATGAACACTGGTTAGTGGGAAGGATATCTCTCTATACATATTTCAGTTAATAAATTTAAAGAGAATTAACAAATACAATTACTGACCTAAGGATCTAGGCCATGGAATTCCAATCTTGTACTATTCAGATTTGGGGTCAAGCAATTCTTCTAGAGAACTATCTGGTGCACAGTGGGATGTTTGGAAGTATCTTTGGCTCCTAACAGCCTCCAAGTTGTAACAAACAAAAATGTTTCCAAGCTAGCCACCACCAGTGGCTCACACCTGTAATCTTAACTACTTAGATACGAAGATCACAGTTCAAAGCCAGCCAAGGCAAGAAAGTCAAGACTATCTCCAATTAACCACCCCAAAAAAGCCAGAAGTAGAACTGTGGCTCAAGTAGTCGAGTGATAGCTTCGAGCAAAAAAGCTCAGGACAGCACCTAAGCCTTGAGTTCAAGACCCAGAACAAGTACAAAAGTAGACAGAAAGATATTTTAGATAGATAGATAAATAGATAGATTGAGATATAGATAGATAGATAGATAGATAGATAGATAGATAGATAGATAGATAGAAGGAAAGATATGAAATAAATGTTTCCAAAGATTACCAAATATCCACTGAGGAGCAAAATTTTTCCTTGTTGAAAACCATTGACATAGACAGTAATCACTACCAATGATTACCATTATACATCTCTCTCACACACACAGATAGACAGAGCCATGTACACTTTCATTTTGAGAAAACTAGTATCTAAAGATTAGACCTCAAACAGATCTTACCTCTACTTCTACTCACTAGTTTATAAGATAAGATATTCAGGAATGGAAGATCTTATTAAACAGTACCAAAAGGACTTAAGACAGAAGTTTAGGGGGGAAAAAGCAAGAAGAGAAAGTTTGAAATAGAATCTATAGACTACATGACTTTATAAACAACCAAGTCATTTTGAAGTACATACTATATATGGATTAAATGTCAGCCAGGTACTGGTGGCTCAAGCTTGTAATCCTGGGTGTATGGGAGGCTGAACTGATACTAAATAGCCTGGTAAATAAGTCAAGACTCCCTCCCAGAAGAGAACCTGTTATCCTAGCCATCATGGGAAGCCTAATATAGGTAATTCATGTTCAGGCATGTGCCTAGACAGAAAGTAGGACTATCTCAAAACAGCCAACAAGAAAACAGGCCTAGAGGTATGACTCAGAGTCATACATAGAGTGTAGCACTCAAGGAACTGAGTTTAAACCCCGCTACCACCCCCACAAAAAGAAAAGCTGAGCCAGGGGGCTGGGAAGGTGACTCAGTGGTAGAGCACTTGCCTTGCATGTTCATATGAGGCCCTGGGTTCAATTCCTCAGCACCACAAAAGCAAAAAGAAAAAAGCCGGAAGTGGTGCTGTGGCTCAAGTGGTAGAGTGCTAGCCTTGAGCTAAAGAGCTGAGGGACAGCATCCAGGCCCAGAGTTCAGGCCCCACGACCAGACCCCACCTCCCCCCAAAAGAAAAGCTGAGCCAGGCACTGGTGGCTCAAGCCTATAATCCTAGCTACTCAGGAGGCTGAGATCTGAGAAAGGAGGTTCAAAGCCAGCCGGGGCAGGAAAGTCTGTGAGACTCTTGTCTCCAATAAGAAAACTTTAAGTGGGGCTGTGGCTTAACTGTAGAGCGTTACCGTTGAACTAAAGAGCTCAATGCTAGAGTTGAGCCCAAGCCCAAGCCTGGAGTTCAAGCCCAAAAAAAAAAAAAAAAAAAAAAAGAAACGCTGAAGTAGAAACAAGAGAGGAATAACTAATATGAGCAGACAAAAGAAAAAGGAGGAAAGAAATAAGATCTAATTGTGTATTGAAAAACCAAGCCCAAGAAGAAAATAATAAGTAGTTGGTTCAGTAGTTAAGTTAAAAAGACCTAATTTTACATTGTTCTATAATGTAATTACATACTAGGGGTGTTAAGTATATATACACATACATACATACACACACACACACATATATATACACACACACACACACACACCATATACATATATATATATTCCCATATGAAAAGTAGATATACTTACACCCCTATGGGGGTTCCATTTTAAATTTTATATATAAACTTACAACATTTTGAATAATAAAAAAGTAAGATTCAGGATTGTACTGTAGTTCAAGTATAGAACTATGAACAGTAAACAATAATGGAGAGTAGCATGGAAGAAACCTATAGCAACTGAATTTGAAGTTAGAAAAGCCCAAGTAAAGAAACAAAACTAAAATATCAACTGGATAAAAGTCTATCTGACATATTCTTCTTTAATTTACTTATTCTTCCTACAGAAAGAAAATAATTTAAAAAATAAAACATGATCAAAGAATAAAACTACTGATTAACTAAGTACACACCATGGAGTACCAGGAATAGGAGTAGTAGCCACTGGCTTTGCCTTTTGGGCAGCTTTTTCTTCTTCAGTCATTTCTTCTTCTTTGGGTTCCTAGGAGAAATAATATTGTTCACATTTAATTAAAACAAAAAACCACCAAATAAGAAAAACTAATTATCACTACAAATATCTCAAAGTGCAATGAATATACTAGTTGCTAAGGTAGGGAAACCCTGAACATGAATTTCTTTAAAAACAAAATTAAATCCTTGTCCCACTGAAATAACTGAACTACATATTAGCAAAACCCAGCAGCAGCAGCTGGTCCTATCTTACAAATTGACTAGTCATGTGTTTAGAGGCAGAAATGAAGAACTAAATTATATGAAATTAGAGGAGACCTCCTCATTTAAAACTGCTATTTATTTCTCCTAAGTTTCCTGTACTGAACCATGATTATCATTGGCTCCTCACTAAAGAAGGTTCCAAAAAACAAAATCTTCTGGAATTATAGTTATCATTACATGCCTGAATATAAAATAATGGTAGGGAGTAGAAATAGAATGCAACCAACATTCCTCAAATATGAAGTGGTACTTGTGACTTTAATCTGAACCAGTTTACAAGTCAGAAGATTAGATTCAACTAACTACTGAATAGAATACTCATTCTTTTCTTCATACTTATATGTTCTAGCATTGCTCTGACCCAAGATCACCGTCATTCTATGGACCCTAGTTCCATATAATTCCACCTTTCAAAGGAAAAATTGGTTTACAATGTCAAAGAATCCAAAAATTTCAGAGATCAAACTTACAACAATTATTAAAAATATATGAAATACTCAATTATAAGTAAACTGTACCAATCAATCAAGGTTGGATCCCAGGTTAGCAGGTCATGGCCCTTTTACCTCCTTTATCTCCTTTATAGGCTCTTCCTTAGGATCTTCCTCCTCTGTCTCCATTGGCAGAGGTTCTTCTGATGGCTCTTTAATTGGCTCTTTAATCTTCTCATCTAATTTTTCTGTTAAAAATATGTCATTCAGTTGATATAATCTTGAAGAACTTTCAGAGATTTCAAAGTTGAGAAAGTTGCTAGCTATTTTTTTTTTTGCCAGTACTAGGGCTACCAGGGCTTTCATGCTCAAAGCTGGCCAGACCTCCACCAGCTTTTTGCTGGTTAACTAGAGATGAGTTTCAAAGACTCATCTCTGATAGGGCTGACTTCATTCAAACTACAATCCTCAAGATCTCAGCCTCTTGTGTAATTAGGATTAGACAAAAGCTAAAATGCTCCTTTATGTAGTATCATTTATTTGACTCTTGATATGACCAGGAAATGCTTTAAAAAGTGACTCACTTCTAAAGAACATAAAGCTGGTCAGGTCATTCATATATCATTTGCAGCATTCATACACTTTGCTAACAAGAATGAATACTAAGACAATTAGAAATAGAAATGGGAGCTACGGTACAGAAAATTATGAGTACTCTACATCTAAGTCTCTAAGGGCCTTAATTCTTTTTCCTTTACAATACATATAAAACACACAGTCCTTGCTGATCAGTACTATCAATCCTCAGTAAGGACAATAAGAAATATGCAACTTTAGATAATATGAAAGTATGTGTATTATATGCATACATAAGTGAACTGATTTCCGCAGATGGAAAAACGACAACTAATACACAAGCAGAACTAACTCTACCTTTTTCCTTTAGTTCTTGGGGTTTTTCCCAGGTTGATTCTAATGTTCTATTATTATAATAATATGTCTTCCCGTCTGCTGTTTTATATTCAGTCCATTCAGAAACTGCTGTTGTTCCAGCTAAGGTAGCAGGTGAAGCTGCAATAGCAACCTGGGGGTGTATCATGGGAACGATAGGAGGAGCCATTCCTGGTAATACACCTAAAAAAAGAATAATAAAAAATTAGACCCAAGTATTAAATTATAATACAAAAGACATCTCTATAATATGAACTAAATCTTTCTATTTAATATTAACAAATAAATGATCAGTTGAAACAAGATCATATAAAAAAGTGAGTAGTAAATATTAATTTCTACTTCCTTGGTTTTTAAATTCTAATGCCAACATTCAATTAGAAGCAGAAATCAACCCAAGAAAGTTATAAATTTGGGTTCTCTTCTGTAAGGCTGAACATAAACTATAAAAATCATGGTACATTCTCTACTAACAAATGTAAACACTTTTTTTTTAATATTAAAGGACATTTCTCAAACTAAGAGCTAATTAAAAGAGCTTTCAAAAGACCCTTTGGCAATGGAGAAATTTCTCATGAATTCTAATGAAATGATGACATTCAAGCTATTTTACTGAACATAAATTCCTAAGACAAAATTGTTTTCTAGTTTTAAATACTTAAAAAAGGTATGAACAAAATTCTCACTTGTAAAGCAAATTTTGACTGAGTTTGTCAAATCTAAATAACACAGTCAGTTATCCCTACAGACTGCTAATACAGACTGCTAAGTATATACACTTCGTAAAAGAAAGCAGAGGATTCTTTTGTTAGTTTCTTTAAGACAGATGTATTTAGTCAAACTCTCACTGAATTCTTAAAACTCCTGCCTTAGCCTCCCAAGTGCTATGATTATAGGTGTATACTACCATAACTGGCAAGGCTTCTAGTTTTGAAGACAAGCCCAATTTATACTTCATAAGACAGATAAATAAATCAAAACCATATATTACTACTAACATAAGGATATGTGAATCTAAATTGAAAACAAAATACTTGATTCTAAATAGTTATCTTAGATAACTTTAAAATATATACTATACACACAAATATTTACACATATACTCACTAGCATGCAAGCATAATAATCACATCACTTTACACATGGATATGATTTTATATTTAACTTAAAAACACATCAAAAATAAAATTAAATGTTATGAATATGAGAATGAAGTTGTTTACACTTATTACATAAATTAAGTTATAAAGTGATCTGACCTTATTTGCTTTTGTGAACCAAAGAATCTAATACTACAGGCAATTGGGAAAATTAAGTGTTGGTCAAAAATGACAACTGTATTTAAACTGCTCATTAAAAAAAATAGATATATATAAAAATATCCACTCACTAGGGCAAAAAAATAAATAAATAAAAGGATAAACAACAACATTCACTACCATGCCAACTTACAGACAAAACAAACTAAGATGGTTTTAAAAATTACCGGTCTTGGTGGTAGCGACTGTCTTTACATACGGGCAGCTGACTATTTGCATCATTGCTACACCTGTAAAATGGATAAGCAAGCACAGGTTGGAAAGCTGCCATTGTATGTCGGCTACCACTGGGATTCGGGGAAATAATTTACCACTACAATTTAGAAGGTTACTTCCAATGAAAAAGACCAAGAATGGAATAAATTTTGACATTTTGTGGGAAGTGGTATCCAATCTAATGATACTAATTCCAAATTACAATATCAATTACCTACCAGCTCTGATAATTAAAAGGAGTCTTTAGAGTTTAAATGTAATAAAAGAAAACCCCTTCATTACACATATGTAATAAATTACTAATATGGGACATTTTACAACAGAACATCAAACCCATGCTGCTGTTGCTTAGATGCCAGAAAACGCAGATGCAGCATGGTACTGACAAATTACTTTTTGTATGTGGCTGTTTAGTTGAAACTACATGCAGGAACTGAGGAATGAGGCTTAACTATGCAGAAGCAGAAAAGGAATAAGAGAAAGAGGGGTGGGAAGGAAAAGAAGAAAATAAAGCATAAAATGGATCCAGATATTCCATGGCAAATAATAGTTTAAATAAAAGAAAGGCAAAGATGAAGGAGAGAAAGCTTATTCAACTAACAACAAATATCCATGTTTAATGCCTGCTATAGGGAATCACATGAAGTTGAACACTGGAAGCAGACTGAAGCTGAAAATCACCCAGCCCATTTAATATTGCGCACGTGCGTGCGTGCGTGTGTGTGTGTGTGTGTGTGTACAGGCTGACGCTGCAGATACTTCTATCATAGACTAACAAAGCAATTACACTGAGAATATTATATACAGTCTGAGAAAAATGAAAACTCATCATGATGTGTTTTAATGGCAATAAGAGAATAAAAGGAAAAGCTGGAAAACTAAGATTTATTAACTGCGAAAATTCAAACTTGGAAGTGGATTTTAAAATGTTTTTAATTAAAATAGTTAAGATGTAAATTTTACTTTTTTTTTCAGCTAGGAAAACTATGGGTTCCCATGAAAATTAAATAGAAACGATAAACTATTTCCCCTCTAATGGATGACAAGAAGAAAAATCTCCCTTATTGAGAGACTAAAATTAAAGTTTATAAATAATGTTCATACACACAAACAAAATACTGCCAATTTTTTAAGTGTCTTTAATATTTTAATTACTCTTTGATATATAAACCATAGAGCTAAACTTTCTATTAATAAAAGTATTAGACTATAAAACCATGCTGAGTAAAGCCACGCATAGATTCATTTTCCCTAATGTTGAATTTATCTGGTTAAAGAACTTAAGTTTAAATTAGTGTAAACAATGCCATCTGCAGGCCTAACAAATCTATTACACCAGCACTTGCTTCCCCGCCTCACCCCACTTTTTTTGGTGCCATTACAGGTAGTTGTACCCAGGCCTTAGCGCTCTCACTCAGCTTTTCTGCTCATGGTTGGTGCTCTACCTACCTCTTGAGCCATGCCTCCAGTGGATCCTGCACCTGAGAAGCTAGGATTGTGTGAGGTACAGGTGCCCAGGCCCTAATGTTTTTTTTAAAAAAGGGAAACTCTCCAATTTTCATATTAGAACATTTTATGTAGTATTTTAGCTAATTCTGATGCCAACAGCAGTAAGTTTTTTTAAAATTCCAAGTAAGATATTAGTTTAGAAGCTGAAATTATAGAACCCTATTCCAACTTTACTGCTCTCAAATCCTACCCTTTATTCCTTCTTCCATTCCTTCATCTTGTGTATCTCTTAATTATACTCACTAGAGACAGACAATACTGATTTAAACAAAATTTAAGGCTCCAAGATAACATTAATTGTTCCTGTTGAGCTTTACACTTAGTTGAAAAAACTTAGAGGAAAAAACTGAAAGATCTTGTTATATGAAAAACAAAGGCCTGGGGAGGAGAAATTTGTAGTCTTTTTTCACTCTAGCACTTTGTAGGACTAAATTAAAAGGGGAAATGAGAGAATAAATGGGTATCAGAAATACCTTAGTATAAGCAAATATTAATATAACTTTCTCTAAGACATTACTCCTATCTCCCCAAATCTTTGTATCCTAGATAAAAATGTTTAAAACTTACCAATTCAAATTCTCTTCCAGCTGACCTACAATATGCCATCAGTGTCTGCTATTATTAAATGCTTGTACTGACAAACTTTCACATATGCCATTTGATTTGGTGACCCAAATGGTGACAACCTGTTTTTTAATGATGGGGCAAGAGTCAGGAAAGAATTTGTAGCCATCAAAATACAACTATAGAGGGAGTGATTTATTGTAAAAAAAAAAAAAAAGTTCCAACTTCCACAGAAATAATATTCTGTCCCTTTCATCCTTTCTTTAAACCTAGAGTTAAGAGTCCTTTCAGATTAGAGCTTTTCAAAAGATTTCCACATAACTATCAGGCTACCTGTAAGTCTTCTCACTATACACAACCTGGTCCTTAACAACAATATCCTTAACTCTAAAGCAAACTAAGATTTCACAAAGTTATGACAAATGCAAGCTATTCTCCATTTGTTATTAAGTTTCCTACAAAAACTATATTCAGTGTTCAGTTGCTCATCTTAATAGAAAAAGGATAATCTCTAGTATTACAAAAAACATTTTTTTCTCATTTTAAAATGACTTGAGTTTCTTAAATATCACAGATAGGACATTTAATTAACACAACATCAACTATAAATAAAAAGGCTTTTCAAGCTGGGTGCTTATGGCTCATGCCTATAATCTTAGCTACTCAAGAGGCTGAGATCTAAAGATGGCAAGGCAAAGCCACCCAGGCAGGAAATTCTGTGAGACTCTTTATCTCCAATTAACCTCCAAAAAGACAGAAGTGAAGCTATTGCCCAAGTAGTAGAGCACTAGCCTTGAGAAAAAAAAGCTCAAGGATAGCACCCAGGCCCTGAATTCAAGCCCCAGGGCCAATTTTTTTTAAAAAAGGTTTTTCAAATAAAAATCATGAATTCTTAAAACTTTTAGTTCCTTTGTTACCAAAATATAATATGTGGAAGTGTTCCTTTCAAAATATTTATTTTGCAGAAGGCTCACACCTGTAATCCTAGCTACTCAGGAGGCTGAGATCTGAGGATTGAGGTTTAAAGCCAGCCCAGGCAGGAAAGTCTGTGAGACTCTTATCTCTAATAAACTACTCAGAAAATTGGAAGTGGTAAAGCGCTAGCCTTGAGCTAAAGAGCTGAGGGACAGCGCCCAGGCTCTGAGTTCAAGCCCCACAATCAACAACAACAACAAAAAGACAATCTGAGCAACAGTGATAATTAAAATGTGTGCAAATCTAAGAAATAACTTTATCTAATTCTACTAGTTTCTAGTACAATAAACTATTAGTAATAAATAGGTGGAGGAGTGGGAAATTGAGATAAAAGCCAATGCTCTTTTCATCCTTGTTAACATAGCCCTAACAACTGACCTCTCTTCAGTATCAATATTTTCAAGCCATAACACAAGAAGAATAAATCATGGATCAAGGACTGAATAAATGCATGACAACAACAAATATACTCAAAGTAGAAAGCCCAATACTATTACTATTTTATCCCTATAGAGAGAATTCTCCACAACTCTTAAATCATTCTCTATTCTTTTTAATTTCTCACAAAATAGCAAGACACAAAAATTCAAATTTTACCAAATTTTAAATGATTTTAAAATGATTTTAAAAGGGAACTTTCTGGCTTCTGTTTCATATGAATTTGCTCACAGAGTAACTCACACTTTCTGCCCAGCAAGTAATAATTAAGGGTTAGATATCTAGATACGGAGGATACTGGGTGACATCACAGCGCCAATACTTATTTGCTATGTGCTTGGGCAAATAACTTGATCTGTGTACCTACCTCATAAAATAGTTGAGAAAAATTAAATGAATATATGTAAAGTGCTTACAACAGTGGGCTATGTATAAATCAACTTGTGCAAGCTATTATGACTTGTGACTTAAACTTCACAGACTCAATTCCTTACATACTGTATTCAGAACATATTTGCATAAAAGATCATCATTTTTAATTTACTTGAGGCTAATCCGAAGTGTAGCTTTAAATGTGACTAATTTTAAGACATGTAAACAACAACAAAAAAAGACATTTACCAAAACTCAAGAGAAAATATTGCAGTTAGCCATGAATCTTTCAAAAACATTTCAAACAAGTGAGATTCAAGGCAAATTTCAAATGCAACAGACACATGAGAACAAACTACTGACAATATGAAAACAAAGCTGGAAAGACTACTGTAATCTGATGGTTTACCTGGAAGGGGAATTGGCATGCCAGGAAGGGGAACACGAAACGGAGGTACCATTACTGGTGGGAACGCAGGTATTGCTGCCGCTGGCTGAGGTACTGAATGAGGAACAGCAGGAGGTAACGTCTGGGGATGTGGCTGGGGAACAGTTTGCACTGGTGTGGCTGTAGGAGCAGGAGCTGAAACACTAACTGTAGGCGTGGCAACTGAAACAGCAGAACTTGGGGTCTGATCCTGTGTTGTGGGTGCTAATAAAAGATAAAAGCAAACACATGTATTACTCCTTCATAAACCATTTTATACTATATTCATATATCATTACGCATTCAGTAAGCACCTAAGGGTCCCCTTCCATGCACTGCAAGAAGTTTGTCAAAAAGTCTGTTGTCTTCCTGAAGTTTGAAAAATAGTCAACTAAGTGTAATATAGGAAAGAAACTAAAATACAAAGTGAAATGGAATAAATGTATCAGGATATAAATCAACATCCACAAACCACTTCTAGCGGTGGAGAGGTTTCAGAAAATTTTATAATGGGATGATGAGCCTTGAAAGAGTCAAGATTTCAAAGGGAAATATAAGCCAAGTGGGGGAAACGGATGAGCAAAGACAGAGTAGAGAGCCAATAAGGAACTGTTTGGAAACATTAGGCATCCCAATAAAACTAGTGAGTTGTAACTGGAATAGGAGGTCAAGGGCAGAAAAGTGAAAAGCCTTGAAAGGCTAGGGAGTTTGAACTTTCTTGGACAGGAAACTGGGACCTCTTATGTAAAGAAAATGATCTTGAATACACATCAATATTTATAAGCAATAATTACCTCAAGGTGTGTCTTTCATGTTTAACTCATATGCTTTGTTCAAGACTAATTTTTATAAGAGTGCATTCATATGTTATTTATATGGCTTCATGAATGTATGAGGAAGGCAGACTAAAAAGTAATTATTAAAAGTAATAACCATCATTTATTTGATGAATTAACCTGATAGATGCACAGGAAGAAAAGGAGTAAGAGGTGGGCAAATCAATGATATTACCAGAATTGTCCAAGAAAAGAACACAGGGGGGAAAAAAAGACAGGCAGATAAGTAACCATTATGTATTAACAAATAAGAGTCTAACAATTTAAGATATTCTTTATTTCAAAAATCAGAAAAAAATTTAAAGTTCAAGTTTCCATTGTGAGACCAAGAGATGTGAAGTTCAGAATAATTTGGGGATCTAACTTGTTATTTTTAATTGTCAAAAATAAAACATTTCATCTCTAGTTACCATATTTAAAACCAAAATAAAGCTGGGTGGCTCATGCATGTAATCCTAGCTACTCAGGAGGCTGAGATATGAGGAGCATGAAGCCAGCCCCAGCAAGAAGTTAGACTCTTATCTCTAATTAACCACAAGAAAACCGGAAGCGTCTTGGTGGCTCAAAGTGGTAGAGTACCAGCCTTGAGCAAAAAGAACTCGGAGACAGCATCCAGGCCCTGAGTTCAAGCCCCAAGACCAAGACCAAATAATAATAATAAAAAAAGATAAACCCACACTTCACATAAAAAAAGTTCTACTTCTCATAAGTTATAAAACATTTTGATTATTTATTCATAACTCATCCAGCTCCAAAATAAAATTCATCTTGGCAATTCACTGGTAATAAAGTTCATTTTTTCTGGATGTAAAGCAGTGTCAAGCTCTTCTTATATTGGGCTAAGAATGAATTTATCAAATTAAGTGAAATAAAAATAGCTGCTTTCCCAATTTGTAAGCAACTTTAATTCTAATTGAAAGCACACTATTTAATATAATAATCCAACTGACAAGTCTGTCAGTATCTGTTTCCATCTTCTAAAAATGAAAAACTCACTTAGTCTGGGAAGATGTGAGCAATTTCATACTTGTTAATGAGGGACTCACCTTGGCTAAATAGACAGCAGGGCCAAACAAGTATCTTCAGGGGCCCAGGAATGAATTGTTGGTCTAGCATAGACCTAGCCTTAGGGTACAGTATCACATTAATATAATTTTATAACATTGTGAAAAATACAAATTACATGCAACATTTGCCCAGTCCCAAACATATAGCATTTGTAATCTACTATAATGGCTAAAAATATATTTATTCTTCCCAACTTCCCTGAGAAGCAGATTTCATGATCATTTTCATAAGCTTGCACAAAATGAGCTTATGCACAACTGGGATTAGAATGTAAACATCCTTACTTTTTCACCCATACTTACAGATATAAGTATTTTAGTTTATAAATTTTAAAATCTAGTACTTAAAATTATGATCCAAAGTACTACTGCCAGGAAAATTAGTTTAGGAGGATATGAAATTTCAAGTGGAAATGTCACCAATGCAGATGTCAAAAAGTATTCACTCAGCCTCTCCTCTTACTTTCCAGTACAAGCTCTTCTGAATTTGATTAGTGGCAATGAGTCAAGAGAGGAAGAAGGTAAAAACAAAGATTTAAGTGGGAAATCAGGAAATGATGCCTACCAATAGTGAGTAAATTCCTAACACTATTTTGTTCCTAACACTAGTTACGTTGTTAAAATAACTAGCAAAACTCTAGACCTCAAAATATACCACTAATCTCAGGCCTTAACAAAAAAGACAAATGACTATACATAATGCATAGACAAATACTGAGACTAATATGACAACACTTTCTATACAAATCAAGTGAAATAAAAACAGATACTAGGAATATACAGAAAGACAGCAGCAAAACTGATGTTTATAAGCAGCAAAGGGAACATGATTTGGATATTTTGTTTTTAGAATAAAGGCCTCCCAATCACCAAATAACAATGAGAAAAATAGTAAATGGTATTTTAATAAAATAGTTGATAATCCCTAATTATGAGCTTACTGATGGAGCACTTTGATACAGAATATACACAGGATACTTAAAAGATCTGTATAAGCATCTCCCTAAGAAGGAATAGAGAATTAAGCAGGAAGAGAATTAAAGCAACAAAGAACTCCCACATAAAACTACATTGCTTTTTTAATGCCATTCTCCTATATCATCACAGGTAGTCCATAAACCGCTAACAATTTTTGAATTTGCCACACACGTTTTGGAAGTACAGAAGATATAAAAAGGTAAAAACTCAATCAGCTAGTTAGCACAACAGTTGTACTTCCATATTCACCTTAGTTATATAAAAGAAAACAAAAGTTGTAAAGCACTACTTCTCTTTTCCTGCTTCTTACATTTCCCTCAAGGCTATCTAAAAATTAAGAAGGATATTTAAAATCTGTCTCTGGATGATAAGTTGTTTCTTTTAATAAAACAAATTCAAATTTGAATTCACTATGATCAAGTATCTCTCAAATACACGTTTCTTATACTTTTAATTCACAACTTCCTAAAGTTATCAGAGGGAATTTTTATTCTTATCCATTATCCAGATAGTAAAGCAATAGAAACTACAGTCATCCCATAAAGCTATGCATCTCCAGTACAGTATCATAAAAAATAATTCATTAAAATCTTTAGTAACTTTTGGCATCAATCTTAGAATAAGTGGCAACATTTATGCACTAATGATTATGATAGTAGCGAATGAATAAACAAATCCATTCTTCTCGTCATTCTTGGACTCTACGAATTATAGATTCTCACCTTTTTGAAAAGATGTAATCTTTGGGCCTCTGAGATTGTGCATTTGAAACCTCTCTTTCCTTTCTGATTGTCTCTCTTACAACTCCTGGTTTAACCTGTCTACAATCCATTCTAAGACCCTCTATCTCAGAAATAGATCACTAAAAAGTTCCTAAGAGGTATTCTAGTTTCAATATATCCCAAAAACCTACTAAAATCTTCCAGAAAAAAAACTCCCAGAATCTGCATTTATAAAAGGACCATTTGCCTAGTTATTAAGACCCTTCAATAATTTGGCATCGGTCTTACCCACTAGGCAATAAAACTGGCTCACCTTGGAAGAGCATGTAACAATTCCAACGAGACATCAATTCTCATCTCCTCACTTTTGTTCTTAATTGAAAACTCTTCCTTACTTTTCGTGAACCTAATCAAATTCTATCCCCATTCAAATCCCAATAACCATGTAGTTCACTCATTCATTTCTATTTCTCAAATTCTTGTATCTTTTTATTTTTACTGTACAATTTTGCACACTGTTCTATTACATGTATTATTCTTGCCTCCTCAATAAGAAAAACTTGCATACTTGTAAGGCATGGGCCAACATTATTTTGCAAATCTTATAGCATATGTCATCAGTGTTGGCCAAGTTAGTTAACTCTGAACTTCTAGAGCATAATTTCATGAATTTCAACAGAGCAAATAATTTCTTCCACTCCTGATATTTTTCTAACCAAGAAGTTTTGATGTCAAAATATCTTTTAAGTAACAACTAGGTTAATACCAGGATTCTTGGTAATACCAAGGATGATATATTCTTAAGATTATTTTAGAATCCAGGTCCTATTTATTTTTCTAGGCACCAAATTAAAACACATACGAGGGTGGTACTCACTTGATACTGTCTGCACGACTGAAGTAGCAGTTGTGGTGGTAGAAGTAGTAGAGGATGGGGTAGATGATGATGTAGATGTAGACACTGCAGGTGCTGGACTACTGGTCGTAGGGGTGGAAGCTCCTACTGCTTGTGCTTGCACTTGTGCCTGTGCCTGTGCCTGTGCCTGAGCTTGGGCCTGGGCCTGGGCCTGGGCCTGGGCCTGGGCCTGGGCCTGAGCCTGAGCCTGAGCCTGAGCCTGGGCCTGGGCCTGGGCCTGTGCTTGGGCCTGGGCCTGGGCCTGGGCCTGTGCTTGAGCCTGGGCCTGAGCTTGCGCCTGTGCCTGGGCTTGGGCCTGAGCTTGCGCCTGCGCCTGTGCCTGGGCTTGGGCCTGGGCCTGGGCCTGAACCTGTGCTTGCGCTGCAAGCATAGGCGTCAGCTCTGATTGTTGAATAACCTTAACTCCATCTGGCTTAGTCCATGCAGATTCACGTGTCCGTGCATTATAATAATAAACCTGAAAGCCAAGAAATAAAATACAATAAAAATCATTGGTATCAGAGAATCTGACAACTACTATTAAAAAATAATAATGCAATTATATTTTGTCTTAAGAGTTGTCTAAAACTAACTCAGAAAAGAAAAAGCATACCAAAATAGATCAGTCATATACCCTGGGACTACAGATAATCTCCCCAAACAAAAAAGGAAAGTCAACATTATTTTGGGCAAAAAGTTAACATAACAGACCTAAGACTATTATCCTTTAAAAGTCCTGCTCACAAAAATAGCACTTAGTTAGTCTGGAAATTTGGATTTCTAAAGTGCTACTATCAATGGTTCACTATGCCTAAAACATTTATGCAAACAATGCAGTTTATTCTGAAAGTTTACTATCCTTCTGGCAATCTAGAATTTTGGTATGTGACAGGCCTCTGACCCTAGCCTCCTATGAAAATCCTTAATGAAGACTCCTAGACCCAACTGAGTTTATTGGTAGGAAATACTTCACATATGCTATCATCATTCCACTCTGGGGGTATTAAGCACATCATGAGTGACTCCTCTGGAAGATGATTCTGGGAAGCTTGTGTTCACCCCATACACCTTTTCATCCATGGTAGCTCTTCTTTGTATGTTTTTTAACTGTACTCTTAGCTATGAATGGCACTATGTTCCGAATCCTGCTAGCAAATTCCCAAACATAGAAATACAAGTTTCCAAAATCACAAGTAGATGTATGGTAGTACTCCAAGCATCCTTAGACTGTGCAACTTCCACAGAAGCCCAATCTGGTAGGCTCTAACTGGATTGAGTCCTACTCCATCCCATACTAAACTACCAGTCATTCTCAAATAAGGATACCATACTTTGAATCTGCCAGAACTCTGATTTTTGTTGCAACATAGACAAGCTAAAATTTAATTTATCATTTTACCTTCCCGTCAGGAGTCTTATTTTCAACCCATATTTCCTCAGTAGGAGGCAGTGCTGGAGTACCAGGAGCAGTCACGGGAGGCATGCCTGGCGGAAACATCATTCCTGGAGGAGGAGGCATGGTTCCCATGGGTGGAGGCATGAAAGGTGGTCTCTGTCAATTTAAAACAATAGTTATAGGCACTTTACCTAATTTCCTTCAAATAATTACTGGTCTACACAAAAGAAAGCATTATAAGAGCAAATAGTTTTGAAACAAATTTGATTAGTAACCTAATATGAAATATATAAAAATACTTACAGTAGTTAACTCTGGATTATAGTATCATGGGCAAAATTCTGTGTTTGTTATATTGTATATGCACTTTTTGCAAAGATTACTTTCTAAATAAAAACTTAAGCTGGGTGCTGGTGGCTCACACCTGTAATTCTAGCTACTCAGGAGACTGAGATCTGAGGATCATAGTTCAAAGCCAGCCTGGGCAGGACTATTTCCAATTAGCCACCAAATTCTGTTATCTGAAAACAGAAGTGGAGCTGTGGCTCAAAGTTGAAGAGTGCTAGCCTTGAGCAAAAGAGCTCAGGAACAGCGGCTGAGGCCCTAGGTTCAAGCTACATGACTGACAAAAAGACAAAAAAAATTGACTAGAAAATATTTACCATATACTATTTTCATATAAAATATCAATAATAATAAAGCTCATCACAAATGTGAACCTGAGTAATCTTTAAAAATAATTATTCAGCACACTTTTGTTTTAGCTATTTGGTACTAGATATTGAACCGAGGGCCCTTTCTTCTTTCTGGCAGTACAAGGGTTTGAACTCAGGCTTTATGCTTGTTAGGAAGGTACCCTACCACTAGCCCAAATTTAGACCTGATTTTTGCTGGTTATTCTGAATAGGATGTCACTTCCTGCCCAAGCAAATGTCTTTTGGGGGCCTTCCATCATTGCTGGGAGACAAGTTATGTGCCAATGCATCCACCGTCCCTCTACTAAGAAAGGGTCTCTTCAACTTTTCTGTCTAGGCTAACCTTAAACTGTAATCATAATGATAACCTCCTGTTATCATTCCCCAAAAGCAGTTAGGATTACAGGTATGAGCCACTGGCATTGGGCTGAACCAGGGGTCTGAACCCAGGATCCTGCACATGTTTTACTGACCTACACCTTGTGGTTCTTCTCTCCTATGGTTTTAGTGGAAAGTTAGCCAATCGCGAATATAATACAATTTAATTCTCCAAAGCAATTAAGGACCCAAGATTGTCTCTGAAAAGTTCTTCACTGTCAATTCTTCAGTGATTTTGACACAAAGCAAATCTTAAACCAAATAACTCTAATTACCTTATCTAAAGCAAAAAAGTTGCTTCTTTTTCTAACACATATTCCTGAACTCTTTAATGTAAGGATCCTAAGCCTGTTGCTGTTAGCTCATGCCTATAATTCTAGCTAATCAAGAGGCTGAGATCTGAAGATCACCATTCAAGGTCAGTCCAGGCAAGTAAGTCCATGAGATTCATATTTCCAGTAACCACCATAAACCCAGAAGTGGTAGAGCACCAGCCTTGAGCAGAAGAGCTCCAGGACCACTCCCAGGCCTTGAGTTCAAGCAATATAACCAACAAAAACAACACAGTAAAAGGTTTTCAGCTGTGCACAAAAATAAGTTTCAAAATGAAAACTATAATGAATATTGGGTCTGATATTTAAAAAACTGTCTTTGAACAGGGATTAAAAAAGATTTTGTCTAGCATCTGTAAATAATATTAAAACAGAATTTCTCAAAGTATCTTGAGCTGGATAATGAAACTGAAATTAAGGTAAAAATGTGAGGGGCTGGGAAGGTGGCTCAGTGGTAGAGTGCTTGCCTTGCATGCCTGAGGCCCTGGGTTTGATTCCTCAGCACCACATACACAGAAAAAGCTGGAAGTGGGACAGTAGCTCAAGTGGTAGAGCACTAGCCTTGAGCTGAAGAGCTGAGGGACAGCGCCCAGGCCCAGAGTTCAGGTCCCATGACTGACCCCCTGCCCCCCCCCAAAAATGTGAAATGATATCCAAGTTTCCTAAAAATATTTTCTTTCTCATACTGATTGGATTCAGTTTCATATCTTTCAAACATTAGGGCACAGACGTATGTTATATAAAATATATACCCCAAAACATGTCTCATGTATGCTTTGTTAGAAAATTCTTGAATATGGCATCAAAATTACAACCATCTATCAAGACCAACACTGCCGAATAATTCACAACCACATTTGATGTATTTCAATTGGGTTACATTAGCCAATGGATTAATATTCCACAAACAGGATGAACTCTTAAAGAGTCAATAAGTCAAAAGCCTTTATCTTTTTCCAATCTTGAGGCAAATATAAAACCATAACATTTAAATACTATAGCACTAAATATCAAAATAGTAAATACCAATAATAATACTAAATTAAAGTAAAAATAATACTAATATAAAATGCTAAATACAAAATACTAAATACTACAGCATTTAAATACTGTATTAAATTTAAATACTACAGCATTTAAACACTTTATCTTTTTTAAATCTTGAATAAAATATAGAACCCTATCAATTAAATAGTACAGCAATATTTTTTACATTTTTAGTATATATAGCTCATTCTAAGTTACCAAACCTGATAGAAAACAAATTTACTTGCTTAAGAACTGTACAAAGCATATATAAATATACACTCAAACCGAAAAAATATAATTACAAAAGCAAATTTGAGAAATGATATCTTCCCAACTTTTCAGTTCAGATAGTAAGTCCAGACACACTAAATAAGGATTTTTAAATAAAGGGCTTTCCCCACACCCTTGGCGGGGGAGTAGCAGTATGCCCTGGGAGCTGTCTCTGAGCTCTTTTGCTAAAGGCTAGCACTCTAGCACTTTGAGCCACAGCTCCAGTTCCCAATTTTGAGTGGGTGAATTGGAGATAAAGAGTCCCAGGTTGGCGTGGACAGCAATCCTCAGATCTCAGCCTCCTGAATAGCTAGGATTACAGGCGTGAGCCATCAGCCCCTGGTAAGATTTTAGCTTTAAAATTCTTAATAAATCCTTTTCTAAAATAGTAAAATGTTTTTCAGGAATGAGAAACCTCAAATACTGTGCTTATAAAATCAGTAATCTTTTTCCAAATTCTATCCCAGGCATCACTTCTGTGGGAGAATTATTATTCAGGAATACATAGAGATTTGATATATATGTGTGTATATATATAAGTATACATAGATATATACATATATGTACATTATATTTACTCTCAATATAAATTGTTAAAAATGTCATCATTAAGTACCTTACAGTTTCAATTTTCTCTCACAAAGGAGACAAGTTATGAAAGATAATTCAGAACTATCAAATACAGGTAAGAACTATCTTATTCTTGTTTTATATGAATTCCTTTCTTAATTTCTTTAAAAAATTTATTATAAAGGTGAAGTGCTTCCTTCCTTCCTCTCTGTTTTTCTCCCATTCTCACCCACAAATTGTGTAGCTCATTTTCAACTGTCTCGTGCTATCATTGCCTTATTTGTTTACTCTCTGTCCCTTTTGCGTGCCTCCCCTTACACTCCCCAAGAAATAAACATCATTCTTAATTTCTATACTAATTACTGTTTCCAGTACTATATTAGAAGCTACAGATTAATATACAGATGGATGTCTGTAGTGCCTACTTTCCTATAAAGCAAAAACCATGTTAAAATGCAACTATTCTTCCCTACTTCTCCCTACTTTCTCCCTTACAAATATACCTTTTAAAGATAAAACCTACATAGAATGTTGATACCAATGCTAACAAAGCAATAGGAACCTCTATATTCTTTACCTGGAGGTGTGGAGGACCCATAGGTGGAGGTATCCCTCCAGGAGGAGGCATTGGT
The DNA here is from genome assembly GCF_000151885.1 of Dipodomys ordii. Taxonomy (NCBI): domain Eukaryota; kingdom Metazoa; phylum Chordata; class Mammalia; order Rodentia; family Heteromyidae; genus Dipodomys; species Dipodomys ordii. The sequence continues at coordinate 6,454,558 of NW_012267301.1, forward strand.
GGCATATTAGGATCAAACGGAGGACGTCCAAAGGGGGGCCTAGGTGGTGGTGGAGGGCCTCTCATCATACCAAAAGGTGGAGGAGGTCGCATAAGAGGTGGTGGGCCTCGCATCACGGCATTTGGTGGGGGAGCGGGACCTCGGAACCTCAAGGCCTGCTGTTGAGCCATCCTGTGTGGGAAAATAAAGAATAAATTTTCCCCAAAATTAAAAAAAAAAAACACACACAGCCACTGAACTCTAATTACATCAAATTTAAAAGATGCTTAGCCAGACATAGCGGTTCATGCCTGCAATCCCAGGTACTCAGGAGGTGATCAGGAAGACCCAAAGTTCAAGACTAACCCAGGGCAGGGGGCAAGGGGACGGACGTGGTGGGGGTCGGAGTGGGTATCTCAATACACCTGTCATGGTGGTACAGATCTTTTTTTTTTTGAGAATATAGACTTGTTTATTCCAGAACATCTGAAGAAAATTACAAAGCATACACATTCAAGTTCAAGCTGTCACTATGTATAGATTTTATATTTTTACATTCTTTTGAGACTTCACAAAATTCGTTATATGAAGAGAAAATCCGTTTCTAAGGTCACATGATTTTTTACTTTAAAAATTTGTGACGCGCCCTACAGTACTTTTCTCTGCCTATTCATTTAGTCAGTCTTTGAGGTTTGAACTCAGAGCCTATTATCTCCATTTTGAGGAAGGTATAGGTTAAAGGACTGCAATCCTATTTGAAAAACTAAAAGAAAAAAAAAAGACTGGAATGGGTGACAATGTTGTCAGACACTTTGTACTCATACACTGTTTTGTAGAATGGGAACTTCTTTGTACAACTACTTAAAGATAATAATAAAAATGTAAAAAAAGACTGAAGGGGCTGGGAATGTGGCTCAGTGGTAGAGCGCTTGCCTTGCATGCATGAGGCCCTGGGTTCGATTCCTCAGCACCACATAAGCAAAAAGAAAAAAGCCAGAAGTGGGCTGTGGCTAGCTGTGACGCTAGCCTTGAGCTGAAGAGTTGAGGGACAGCGCCGAGGCCCAGAGTTCAGACCCCATGACCGGACCCAAAAAGAAAAGAAAAGAAAAAAAAAAGACTGAAGGCAAGGCTCTACTGGCAGAGTGATTGACCAGCAAGTGTAAAATCCTGAGTTTTAACTCCAGTACCACAAAACAAAACATCCTAAAAGCCTTATAAACACAAATTGGAAAGCCATCATTTTGTAACCACCATGGTAAAAAAAAAAAATAGATCAGCGAAATGACTAAGAGATGCTAAATCTAATGGGGAGATTTGGATGGACACAGGATGGGGGTATTTACATTAAGATGGTCTTAAATATTATCATCTATGGACAGATGGATGATGTGGTTGAGAAGGACATAACAGCAATCTCAGACAAGAATGCACAACCATCAGTCAGACATAAAATGAGAAATGTTCTGTTGGAGGCTGGGTGCTCTTCAGTAATGTTAGGATGGATGGATGGAGAGAGAGAGAGAGAGAGATAAAAACAAAGAAAAGCTATGGAATGGTTCCAAATTAAGAATGCTAAAGAAATGTCATGATACAATATTAACTCTACATTCTGGATTCTATGCTAAAGGAAATGCCATAAAGGACATGATTGGATCAATCAATTCTATAATTTTAAGTCTATGAAGTAACTAAACATCTCTAAGTCAAACACTACCTATCCTGGAAGTGGAGGTATGTATGACTCAAGAGGTAAAAGCACTTAGCCTTGAGGAAAAAAAGCCAACAGAGAGCATAAGTCCTTGAGTTTAAGTCCCAGTACTGGCACACACGCACGCACACATGCGCACACACACATGCGCACACACACACACATACACACACACATACACACACACACTACCTCTATTCTGAAAAATTTCACGCCAAAGTATTTGGGAATTAAAAAAGGTATTTAAGGATAAAAAGCCACAGGTATCTGGCCCACAAATGGTTCATAATGACAAAGAACATGAATGCAATAATAAAGTAGAACAGTAAACATTTAGGTTTCTATTTTTATTTTTGCAACATTTTATAAGCTTAAAATTACTTCCAAATACAAAGTTTGTGGGAGGGGTAGCTCCAGTATTCTTCATCTAAAAACGAAGTCTTTCCCTTTATTGTTCCCTGCCCAATCCCTCACTATAAAACACTAGTCTTCCGTATGAATTTTCCCTAGTGTTTTTCCTAGTATATTTTCATGATGACATTAAAGCAAATAGTATCATAAATGATAGTATGATCTATCCATATACTCTTTCAAACTGTTTTTTAATTGACCCTTTTAAGATATTAAGTCATTTAATCCTCATAATAATTCTAGGAAACAGCATTGCTAATATCATTTTACAGGTAACAAAAGTAAACACAGGTTAAATTACTTTCCAAAGCCACACAGCTAGTTCATTCATAAAGACAAGATCCAAACTCAGGCAAATAAATAGCTTGTAAGCACTATGGTGTCTTCTAAGCTCTTCAGAACAGGAATTGTGTTCTTTCTAGTATCCCCAGCACATAATTAAATCTGGACATAGTAAGTTCAACAAATGCAAAAAACAGTGGTAATATTGTACAAAAGCTACAAATAGTAAAATCTTATCTTCATTTTTACTACAGCCAGGCATGGTGATGTATACTGTATACATGGGGACGTACACCTGTAGTCTGGGGGACTGGAGGATCACAAGCACTAGGCTAGCCTAGGCAACAGAATTAGATGAAATTTCAAAACAATGAGTATTTTTTTTTTAAACAGGCTCTGGTAGTTCATATCTCTAATTCTAGCTACTGAGGAGGCCAAGATCTGAGGATCCAGGTTGGAAGCCAACACAGGTACACAAATCTCAGAGATTCTCTAAGAATCTCTGTATCAGCTAAGTACCACAACTGGAGGTGTACCTTAAGTGGAAGAGTGTCATCTGTTAGCAAAAAGGCCAAGTGAAAGTAAAAGGCCCTAAGTTTTCAAGCCCCAGTACTGGCACACCACACAAATCCACTATAATTAGCCAGTTAATTTACTGAGTATTTATCATTCATAATACTTTTTTCCTCACCAGGCTGGATTCTGTACAATTTTCCTACATTTTTCAATACCTTGCATATGATAACTCTTGGAATTTCCTTGAAGTTCCAAGGAAGTTTCAAGGAAGTTTTCCACAGCACAGTTCAATTCTAACACAGGATTTGCCACAAAGCAAAGCAGTAGGATTATAAACAAGTCCAGAATTATGATACCAAGAATACTGAAGCAAATTTGCAAGAGATGTTACATTCTAAAGGTTAGAAAAATGAGTCCAAACAGTACTATAAAAAGAAATCTGAGGCTGGGAAGGTGGTTCAGTGGTATAGTGCTTGCCTTGCATACATGAGGCCCTCGGTTCAATTAATTCCTCAGCACCACATAAGCAGAAAAGGCTGAAAGTGGCACTGTGGCTCGAGGTAGAACACTAGCCTTAAGCTGAAGAGCTGAGGACAGTGCCCAGACCCAGAGTTCAGGCCCCACAACCGACAAAAAAATAAATAAATAAACAAAAAAAGGAAATCTAAAATGTATTTCAAATTACATACACTTTCAAAAATACTGTTACTTGAGGAATGTCTTAACCTTTAGAGCACATAAAAGTTAACCATCAAGGAGAGACATTCTGTTTTTGCCTACAGCTAACAACGAACCCCAATGTTAAGATTTCCTTAAGATCTTAAGATTTCCTAAGATTTCAGTCTACCTCTCATTTTTCAAAAAAAAAACCGCCAAGATTTTTTTCTTTGGAAGTTCATACTATCTATCTGTTCAAGTTAAACACTTAGACTTCAGAATGAAGAAGTTACACCAGAGCTCTGTTTTTGTTATTAGGCTAGTTACATACTTTCAGAATCCACGGTTTCCTCAGGTTTAAACAAATAAGGAACAGCAATAAAAATTATTTCCTATTTTTATGAAAGAACAGTATACTTGTACAGTATTTAAGATATTGCCTAGAGTGTCCTGAATAGCCTACTTATCATTATTTTCAATCCTCCACATCCAGAGCTTCACCTGTAAAAGGCACTTGGTTGTTAATTGAACTAGATGGCTTTTAATCTCTGTCACTAAGTAAGTGGTGACAAAACTCACATAATTTCCTCCTTCAACAGCTTCAAGAGGCCACTTTCTGAAGTGTAGAACATATGCTGAGCTCTTTATATATACTGCTTCCTCACAACCATCTCACCAGAACTGGCAATGAGAACAAAATGAGATAATAAAATGCTTAGAACAGCAATGAGTGCAGATGCGCTATGTAAAGTATCAGCTACTATTGCTGTTGCTGTGTTACTACAGCAATAGTATTGGTGTTAAATGGTATTCACGTGAACAACAGTGTTTACTACTACTACGTAGTATGTATTACTATTACCTAATATAACGAATTGTATTTAGGAGACCCCATATAACCTGACCTTTATTGACCTTTCCATAGACTATTCTTTCTGATCTTCATAATTTTGAAGCCTCTTCACTTATAGTAGAGGACTATGAGCCTGGGATATTCTTCCCAGATCATCTTCTGTTCCCTCATGTTATTCAGCCCCAGTTCAAATATCACCTCAAACTGTTTCCCACCTTTAGCTTCTCACAGTCCCTTTCTGACTCATTACCAAATTCGTTTATGACAAACACTCTGAAGAAATCTCTTTATTTGTTTACATCTGTCTTACCTTTATCCACTAGTATATAGTACTTTGAATGTACTGCAGTTTCACATTGTTTAATACAGTGAACCCTATTTCCAACTTACCAGGTAGTTACATGAAATATCTGTTCTATGCTCTTAGTTCTTTCAGTACCCAATAAACTAGGTTTGGCACCATTTTTATAGAGAAAAATAAAATAACATGTTGAAGCAGCCAGTCTGGAGAAATGTTATTTGGTTGGATCTGTAAATTTTCCATATATGGTACATAATCTGCATTTCCACCACTCACCTTATTTTAGACAAGTACTTGTGTGAAGAAAGCACACACAACAAATTTCCTATCAACTTGGTAAAACAAATCTTTTTTCTAGAACTATTCCATTCACATTTGCAATCTCTCCAGTGGCTAAGATTGACCAAAAAATACTTTCAGGACAAGAATGCAAATATGCTACTTATATATATGGAGACAAATCATGAAAAGTGTGAGTCTGTAAGTGTGAGTCTGTAAGCAGACTTACAGACTCATATGCAGACCTTTCCAACACCTAGTACCCTAGTGTATGGCACTTTACATTTCTTCATGTGATGGAGTTTAGTTCAAATTCAGATCAACTTTGATTAGAATGAAGTTCCTTGAAGACAAGGCCATTTTTACCTAGATCAGTAACTGTCATGTAATACAGTCCAATAAAATCCTTTCTCTCCATTTATTTACAGTTGTATCTAACTAAACATATTTAACAGGTGCTGTGATGAACGGTTTACATTCAGGTTACAAATACAAAACAAGTCCTACTTTTGACATCACAGGAGCTGCATAAACAGCTAATGGTGATAAATGCTATAATGAAGATCTCTACAATGTGCCCTGCAAGCAGTTCCTAACCCACGATTTAAAAATAGGTATAAAATATTTGCAACAAGTCATCTAATTAAAGCCTATTCAAATCAGTTTTGCAACAATGTCTAGATTATTAACAATCTATTCATTATAAAGCTAAGCAATCTGTAAATGCATAATGTTCTCTCATAAATCCATTTGACTGGCTAAGTACCCTTTTGAGATCAATTCAATAATAAACTTTTCGGGGCCCAGCCAATGACTCATGCCTGTAATTCCATCTACTCTGAAGATGGAGATCCAAAAGATCTCAAGTTCAAGGGTAGCCTAAGAGAAAAGTTCCGATGGAGACATTATGGAGACTATTTCAATCGTAAGCTGGGTGGGGGTGACTACATGGTGGCTACTAGCTAAATACGAGAAACAGGTAAAATTGCGGTTAAAGGCTAACTGAGCCAAAAAACACAAGCCCTTACATGAAAAAAATAGCTAAAGCAAAAAAGGGATGGGGCAAGAGTCAAGCGGCAGAGCATTTGCCTAGTAAGTGCATGGCCCTGAATTCAAACTTCAGCACCACACACACAAAAAAAAATTTAAAAAAACAGAAAAGCAAAACAAACTTTCCATTACAAACATGAAGAACTTGATAAAGGCATGGGCTGGATTGAATCCCAGCACCCCCCAACTCTCCCCCCCAAAAAAGGAACAAGAGCATTCTGACCTCTCATGACGGTACAGTGTTTAAAAGATCTGAGACTCATCTCTGGAATAACACAAAATGTTCTTCCTGCCAAATTCCCACTGGGTGTGCCACCATAATAAATGTGAAAAGTTAACTATCATCTTCTGAACAATAGCAGTACACGATTTCACCTTTCGCTCTAGACTCTACGACTGTTCACAATCTTCGCCGACAAGGACACAATTCGGAATAGGATACTGGATATCCGAAATGACCATTTTCTATCTATGGAGGGGAAAAAAAAAATGTAACTCCCCCGCCCCCCCCTCCACATACACAAAAATCTTTTTTTGTTGTTGTTCCTCTCTTTCTTTCTCCAAAACCACCTACAAGGAAAAAGATTTGTTTTTTGTGTTTTTGTTTTTCAGGTCCACTCTCACAGGATTTCAAATTTTCATGACAAAAATCTACACCAGGCCTTCTTGAAGTTGCAGAAGCAGAAAGGGCTCTGCCCTTCCCCAGGGCGCTGGCTGGTTGGGGAGGCCTGGGCCGGGGGGGGGGGG